>NC_084589.1:55196065-55302458 GCF_033807715.1 Cololabis saira | reverse complement strand
ACCACATTCATAAGCATTCTAACCTGTAAATCATCTGCGGCTCCCGGGGAAGCTGCGCCTCCGCGGCTCCGCAGGGTGCGCGTCGCCGCGTACCCTACGGCGTAGGCTCTGCGTCGGTGTAACGCAGTAAGTGGTGGTCAAGACCAGAGACAATTTATTTAATAAATAGCTTGGAGAACATATGCTGGATCGTCTGTAGTTCTGTAGTAAACAAAAGTCGCACGTCAGAGCAGATTTGTTGTTGTTTTGGCGCATAATGTGACGTTCGAAAACGCAAAACTCCGGTTGTCTCTGTCTACACGCATCTACATAAACGGAGTTTTCAAAAATCTTCACTTTGCCCGGAGTTTTTTTAAACCTTCGTTTATTTGCGTTTTCGTGTGGATGACAGGTCCAAACGTAGGAAAATATCTCCGGTTTAGCAGATACCCGCAGATATCCGGCTACGTGTGGACGGGGTCTTTATCTTCTGATAGCTAGTGCTATCTTCAGAGCTCAAAGAAGAATATGCTTCCTGTGCCTTTCCCGTTAGAACGGAGCAGTAATGCACAGTCCGCATCAGACCAGCTCCTCGCCTTGGCAACACGTTCAAACAACGCAAAAAAAAACATCTGGGTCTCTCTCACTGAATTGTGGCACCAATCGCAGATTATTAATATCAAAAGGACGCACCTGTCTGCCCTGATCTTCAGACCCCTCACTATCTTTACCCAGAGACAGACGCTGTACCTCCAGATCTAATTTGATCTTTTCTGTTTGTTGGCGGATCACCTCCACCTCAATCTGCTTTTTCACCTCCAACTCATGTTTACGCTCATCAAATTGCAGTTGCAGCAAAAGAAGCTCCTTTTGTTGTTCAAAAGTTAGCCCATGCGTCTGGATAGGCATAGTAGTGGAAACTGGAGGAAATGCCCCAGGATCAAAAGTCATCACTCCTATCTCAACTAACTTCGCCTTCACAGCCGCTTTAATATTCTCCTTGAGACGTTTATCCCCAACAATAACCACTGAATAATGCTCAGCAATTCCAAGCAACTGCTCCTTTGTGCATTTTTCTAAGGCGTCCTCAGACGGAGCAGCAAAAAACGCCTTAATTTCAGCCATTTCAACCCTGAATTCACAACTACGACCAGTCCACCAAACAACTCTATACGTAACAGGTGCAGCAAGCCAGTGAAATTATCTGTGCGCGCCGAGCAATCACATCCCCAGCTGGGTTTGGAGCTTCCCCGCTATTTTTTCAAAAACAAAGGGAAAAGGTTAACCCAAAAGTAATGAAACAAAAGGAGATGGAGATCCCAGCCAAAAAGAACAAAAGAAGGGTCAGCACAGGGCCAGCCACGCAATGGGCCGTCGGACCACGCACTTTCCCCACTAAATAAGAAAACCCAGGTAAACCTATAACAAAACAAAACCGATAACAGGACTACCGGCAATCTCCAAACATGGTGCATTATGTAATAACAATTCTAAAGCATTTGTTATTGGCCTATATAATTCCAAACTTATAATAGGCAACTAAAGTTATATTTGCAGTTTTATACATAGATTTAGAGGGCTACATAGCTCTAAGGGCAATTGCATAAAAAACAACAAAAGTCACTCTTGTATGAATTAATTGTTAAACAAACAACAATAATAGGTTTTATTACATAATGCACCATGTTATTACATTTCCTAGAAAATAAAAAAGTTGCAAGTGCATTTTATATTAATCTTCTCAAAATGCAATAATTTATTACATAACGTGGCAAATTTTATTACAAGATGGGGCAGTTTATTACAAAATGAAATGAAAAAGTTATTACATTTTGGACATTTATTACAAAATAATTAGCCTGCAGGTAAACACACCTTGATCCCTCCCAGCCTCCTCCCTGAGAGCAAACAACCATCCTGATGGATCTCCATGGTTCTGATGGATCTCTCCATGGTTCTGATGGATCTCCATGGTTCTGATGGATCTCCATGGTTCTGATGGATCTCCATGGTTCTGATGGATCTGATGGATCTCTCCATGGTCCTGATGGATCTCCATGGTTCTGATGGATCTCCATGGTTCTGATGGTTCTGATGGATCTCCATGGTTCTGATGGATCTCCATGGTCCTGATGGATCTCCATGGTCCTGATAGTATCCATGGTAACAGGGTTATCCTGTATCCATGGTAACAGGGTTATCCCTGTATCCATGGTAACAGGGTTATCCTGTATCCATGGTAACAGGGTTATCCCTGTATCCATGGTAACAGGGTTATCCCTGTATCCATGGTAACAGGGTTATCCCTGTATCCATGGTAACAGGGTTATCTCTGTATCCATGGTAACAGGGTTATCCCTGTATCCATGGTAACAGGGTTATCTCTGTATCCATGGTAACAGGTGTTGTGCGTCTCGGGTAGCTTGGCTGTCCAGTTATCAAGGCTAATGATGAATATTATTAATAATTATTAATAATTAATAAAGTTGACTATTTATCAAATCATATTATCAAAATGATAATTCTCGGGGCACCACCGCCGGGCCTTACTTCCGGTGGGATTCGATAACTAAAACAGCAGAAAATCAGTCTCATATGATTATGGTTTATCCTGCATAACAGCAAATCCTACTACCACGTGAAGGCGTGATGTCCGAACACTAGGCTCTGCTTAAACAAATCAACTTGTGACCAAATCTTGCATGAAATAACACAACCACGCATAAAGAAATCAATCAGAGTTTATTTACATACCGGTATCAAAAGAGATGTAAATAAATACCCGAATAAATCTGATGGCGCACGACATTATTATAAAACCATTAACTAACAAGAAAAACAACAATCAATAAAATGAAACATAAACGTTAAATGCATGGAATGAAAAAGAAAAGAAATCAAGCAATAATAACGAAGATACAGAACATCTACAGTTCAAACGGGGCTCCTGTGGTCTTTTAAAGATGGACGCGCCCTCTTGGCCACTGCAATTAGAACGGATGGTGATCCCGGTGTTAAACCGTGATCAACTGCAGAAAACAGCGCTTTAAAACATGAATGACTAGCAGAAAGTAGTGACTACAAATTAATGAAAACCGTTCTGATAATGATGCTGATGTAATCTCAGCTCTGAACACAGATTTAGCTCTGTAACACTCTTAAGTTACTGATAACCCAGGTCTCACAATCTCACACACAGTTCTGAACACTCTTAAATCCTACTGATCACTGCTACGCGGGCTCACGTCTCCTCTGGGATCCGGAATCGGGTGCCTGCGGGTTTGTCGACTGGGTTCGCGGTCCTGCTGGGGTTTCGCAGTCAGGCTATCGCGTCCCGTCCCTTCCCCTGAAACGGATTAGACAGCGGCGGGGCCGCCTCGTGCCGGGCCGTGGTTCCGGACCAAAACGGAGGCTCACACGCATTCCTAGGCGCGGCGGGGGGACCGGACTCTCCGCCGTGCTTCCATCTCTGCGCCGGTCGCCGACGCGCGGCCGTCCGGGCCCCGGGAGAGCTCACGCCGGGCGAGACGCCGGCCGTCCGTCCCCGATCCCTGCGCCGGTTCGCAGACAGGGGCTCGGAGCGGGGAGGGGGGGTTCAGTCTGAGCACTCAATCGCAGCTGTGTCCCGATCTGGTTGCCGGGAGCGCGTGGGCGTCGGAAGCTCGGATCTGCAGAACTTAAAGAGGAACAGAGTTTAGTGAGAAATCGGAGCCTCCCGGGGGACCGCGGCTTCAATGGCCGGACCCCGCAGGGCCCGGTCCGGTGCGGGCCCCCTGCCTCCCCCCAGCCCGGGGGGAGAGAGAGGAGATGGGATGCTTTGGCCTGGCCAAAGATCCAGCGCCGATGAGATGAAGTTGAGAAGAAGAGAGAGAAGGAGCAGCGGCAGGGGTTTTGATCCTACGCGCGCTGCGGTGACGTCATCGGTGCCTCATTGCGATTGGATGCGCGCCGCTTGTAGGCGCCGCCCCATCCCGCAAGGCATGCTGGGGGGGTTGCTGGTAGGTTTTGTGTCTGTCCAAAGAGGTCTGGTTTTAGGGCTCCGCTGCGTCCCGACCCCTGCTTAGGTGTCATAAAACCCCAAGGAAGTCTGTTTTCCCTGGCAGAAACCCTGCTGGGTCCTTGTTTTGATCTCCGGCCATGCAGTGGGGGTCGTAAACGGACTATCTCCACCCAGGCCGAGATAACCAGGAGTTAGCAGCAGGGGGTCGCAGGACTTCAGGGAGAAGGGGCAAAGTCTGGTTTTACAGGTCCTCATAATCACAAAATATTCATACATTTATAAGTCCAGATGATCACTGGGTGCAGCCCAACACAGGGTTATCCCTGTATCCATGGTAACAGGGTTATCCCTGTATCCATGGTAAATAGGGTTATCCCTGTATCCATGGTAACAGGGTTATCCCTGTATCCATGGTAACAGGGTTATCCCTGTATCCATGGTAACAGGGTTATCCCTGTATCCATGGTAACAGGGTTATCCTTGTATCCATGGTGATTAATCATTTATCTGGATCAAACCAGCGACGCACGAAGAACGTCATGACACAATTCTCCTCATTTCTGCTTCTTCTTCCTGGATCCAAATCCAAAACAACAGCAACAACAATTAAAGCTGCAAGCAGCGATGAACGGGCCCTCGCACTCACGGCCACCGCCCCCCATAAGCATATCAGAAATTACACCACCCACCACTTCCTATGTCAAACCAGGGCCGGATTTAGCGAGGCCCACTATGGTGGGCAGACTGAAATGTAGGGTGGATCTCCATGGTGCTGATGGATCTCCTGCAACGTGGTGCGGGCGAAAAAATTTGGGGGGGTCAAACCCCCGAAATTCATTGAAAACTATGCCATCATCATATCAGTTCATCTATCTTCTCCACAGTATGCTAACCCAATTGCCCTCCCTGACACTTCCCTCTGAATTACCCGGGCTTGGGACCGGTGTTCTGCCAATCTTTGCTACCTGCCGTGAAATGCTACTTTGTGGTTCTGCGCATGCGCACAGTCGATTTTCAAAGTTTGATTGCCACGTCAATCATTTCTTGCACGATGTAAAATGGATAATATGGGATGTTGAGTATTTGATCCTTCAAAATACACGACCCGTGACATGAATTGCATTACACTTTGTGAAAATTATACGATAAAGAGAGACAAAAAAAATAAATATACCGCTTTATTTGATATTCATTCAGTCATTCGCCTTTATTTAAAGGAGCATGAGGCTCCTTTTAAGAAATGAGACTCTCTAGCGCCACCCTTCACCACGACGGCCGTCGGGGGTACTGCAGCCAACAGTGAAGCCGGCACGGGAGAACGGGGAGAACGTGCATGCAGCGTCATGTGACGTCACATCCACAGCCCAGCGCGGGAAATTCTGGACCGAATTGCAGCACATTTTGCAGCACACAGCCTGTTCAAGGCAACGGAGAGATACACTAGAGGAATCATTCTTTTGGGTTTGGAACGCTTCATCTGACATTATTACTAGAAAACTTAAAATGTATACGAATTTTTTTCATAAATCCTGCCACCATCCGGCCTCATGCTCCTTTAACCAGGCAGGTCATTAAGAACATTCTTATTTACAATGACGGCCTGGCAAGAGACAAGGACCACTTGGGGGGAAAGGAAGTGGTTTAGGGAGTAAAACACAGTAAAATTGTAGCTCTACAAAGGTAGAAAACCATAAGGGAGCATTTTTTGGCAAAGCAGCAAAACATGGCAGAACACCGGCACAAACAGGACACTGGCTTGTGCCCTGTTGAGGCTGCATTTATTTAATGTTTTTTTCTTTTTTTTTTATCAATCAATCGTACCCTACGGCGTAGGCTCTGCGTCGATTTAAAAGGTCCCGCGGCAGGCTGGTGGCTCCAGAGCCTGTAGGGCACCGCAGCACCGCCACCTGCACCGGCGCTCTCCGCCCTCGCCGGGATGGAGAGATGCGTCTCGGGGTACGCGGCGACGCGCACCGCTCTGCGTTGGTGTAACGCAGAACCATAAATCAGCCTTACGGCGTAGGTTACGCGGCGACGCGCAAAGAACGGTGCACGTCGCCGCGTACCCTACGCCGGGGGCTCTGCATTGGTGTAACGCGGAACCATAAACCAGCCTTCAGTGTGTCTGCTGTTCTGAACACGTCTCACGTCACCGAGACACAACTTTTGCGGTATGCGTTCATTGTTCTGTCTAAAAATGATGCGCAATGCCGACCCAATCAGAAACGGTACAGATATTTTGTGATATTTTTTTATATATAAAAAAAATAAAATTATAAAAAAAATAAAGGATCCCCATAACTTTGATTGGGTGGGCAGGACGCACGTTTGGATGGGCACAGACCCCCCTTTCCCCCCCTCTAGAACCGGCCTCGCGTCAAACCATTCAAAAGTTATAACAGAAAATAGGGACAACCAATCAGAAGAAACGAAAGTTACGCCTGTAACTACGGTTCTATGAGTCCCGGATGACCGCCAGGCGGTGCTGTAAGCACTGGATATCTTCCCTCGCGCATGCGCATGTCGAGTACAATACCAACAATGTCACGTCACCCGTGACCCCTGCATGACCCCCGGAAGGGTATATCTTCCGGCGTCAGCATGGGATCGGCTCCTAGAATCTTCTCGCGAGAGCACGAGGATTCGGAGTGACCGGCAGGCCTGGCGGTCATCCGGGACTCATAGAACCGTAGTTACAGGCGTAACTTTCGTTCTATTTCGTCCCTACTGACCGCCAGGCGGTGCTGTAAGCACTGGATGACCAATACCAACAATGTCACGTAGGATCCCGGTCACATACCTCACTGACCAGGGGCAGAAGGACCCGGGAGTAGAACCACGCCCAATGGTTGGGGAGTGGCGACATTGATCCGGTAAAACCTGGAGAACGTGTCTGGCGAATGAGTCCATGAAGTCGCGGTGCAGATGTCCTCCAGAGGCACCCCCTGCAGGGCAGCCAAGAAGCTGCAACGCTTCTGGTCGAGTGGCACCTCACCCCCACTGGTAAGGGGCGGCCACTGGCCCTGTGGGCGCGCTCGACGGTGTCCACCACCCAGTGGGACGGCGCTGTCCAGAAACAGCACGCCCCCTGTTGGGGCCACCATGGCAGAGAACAAGCTGCTCCGACTGTCGCACAGGCGCGGTAGCATGAGCAGCAAGGGCCCGTACGGGGCACAAAGGGCTTGGCCCACTCTCTGCAGGACCTAGGGCAGGAACGCCACGTTCGGCCACAACGTAGCCCCTGAGCTGACTGACAGGGCATGTAACTCATCGACTCGCCGATGTCATGGCGAGGAGAAAAGCTATCTCCATAGAGAGCCACTTCAGGCCCACCCGGGCCAAGGGCCCAAAAGGGTGGAGAAGAGAGGGCACCTAGCACCATGGGCAGGTCCCACACTGCTCGGGGTGTATATGTACGTTTATGTTCAGGTTCTCTGGAAAGCGTCTAGAGACAACATCTGTTGTATTAGACGCTATATAAAAATCGAATGGAATCGAAAACCGGGGCCTTCGGGCTCCTCGGGGGGGGGCAGCCTCAGAGCCCCCCTGAGAAAGATAAACCAGCCGGTGGCACCCCACGGTGGCATTCTCAACCAGGGCATGTTGCGATGAAATGACCGCCACATACACCCTTAAAGTGGACTGAGAGAGACTCAGAGCCAAAAACGACGGGGTCGGGGTGCAAAACCTGAATCCCCGGCTGGAAAAGACGGTCCCTCTGGGGGGCGTCATGTTGTGTCGCAGCAGAGCCTCCGCAGCAGTGGAAACTATGTTTCCCCGGTCGAAAGGGGGCCACCAAGAGGAGCCCGTGAGCCTTCTGGAGGACCCTCTGCAAAGGCGGCTTGCGCCGGGAGAGGAAGTCCGTCACCCGGTTCCTGTCTCCAGGCAGGAACATCGCCCGAAGGCCGGGCAGGCGAGGAGCTGTCCACGCTAGGAGGCCCCGGGACACCTGCAGCAGCTGTGCAGAGTCGGGGCCCCGTCTGGTGGCCGATCAAGGAACAGTGGACACACTGTCCGACCGACCCGGCACGTGCCTCCCCCACAGGAGTTGCAAAAAAATGTTAGTGTGAAGTGCAGAGCCCAGAGCTCCAGCACGTTGATGTGGCGCGTGCGGACCCGGGAGGACTACTGATGACAGCCTCCCGGCAGGGAGGGGACAGCGCCTAAGGGCACACCCCTCAGCCGGAATGTCCCGCCTTTCCAGGGTGCAAGGGTATAGACACACACCCGCGAAACCCAGACCAGCCTGCGCCCGTGCCTCTTGGCATCCAGGCGAGGCTGTCCAGCCACATTGCAGGGGGCGTAGCGACAGCAGGCCCAAAGGTATAAGAGGGGCAAGGGTTGCCATCACGCACCTGGTGAAAAAAATCCTCGGTGACAGGGAGAGCCCGCACAGGAGCACCCTGAACCGACAACGGTGGCCCCGGTAGGCGAACCCCCGGAACTACCGGTGACGTGCCGCGACCGGCACGTGAAACAAGCGCCCTGTAGGTCCACAGTTGCAAACCACTTCCTCCTGACCAACGCAGAGCATCTGCTGTGGTCAAGCCTCCGGAAGGGCAGGACCTTCATGTATTCGTCGAGGTCCCTCAGGTCCAAGATGGGACGACGTCCGTCGTCTCTCTTGCTGACGAGAAAGTAGCTCAAGTAGAACCCCCAGGCCGCGGCGGGGGGTCCACCGGCATGATGGCGCTCTTGGCCAGTAGGGCGGGCAACACCTGAGCCCGAGCCGGAATGTTTGCCGGGTCTCTGACGATGGTCATCTCAACCCGGCCGGAGATAGGAGGCCGGTGTCGGAACTGCAATACGTACCCCTGGGCTAGGGTGGAAACCACCCGGGCCCCAATGAGCAGGCAGCCCAGTAACCGAGCTGCTGCCGGAAAAGTAGCTGACGACCGGCTCCGTGGCCTTAGCGCCGTCTCCCCCGGGCTCCGGGCGTCCCGGGGGGGCGACGGTCGGGATCAACGCCCCGACGCTGGTGGGACGGTCCGCGCACAGGGGGGCGAAAGTCACCAGCAGGCTGACTCACAGACCGCTGAAAGCCGCGCCGGCCGCCATGGGCAGGCGGCCGGGGGCGAGGCCCGGGGGCCGGTGAAGGGCCTCCCGGTGTACAGGAAGCGGCCGCACCCCTGTGAAGGTACACCAGCCGCTGCCTGGTCTCATCGGCCAGGGCGGTGCGGTTCAGAGCTTCCAGGGCAGTTGCCCCAAACAGCTCCCCCGGTTCTGCCGGTGCCTGACGAAGAACCCTACGAGCAGTCTCCGTCAGGGGTGACTGCGCCAGTCAGACATGACGGCGCGTGTGCACCAGGGTGGACATCAGCCGCCCCAGTTCCCTTGTTTGGGAGGCAAAAAGCCTGTAGGGATATGTCACACATGTCCCGTGTGGAATCCTCCACCTGTGCATCCTGCAGGGAGGTGGAGAGAGCCAGCAGAAGATGGGAAAGGGTGTTCCCCAGCCGGCCGATGCGTGCCGCTGTTTCATAAGCCTTACAAATATGCCCATAAGTAACCCTACTCTGGGTAGAGGGGCACTCGGGATCTGGCTTCAGAGCCTCATCAGGAGCCACTATCAGTGCTGCAATGGAGGGCTCGATGGGGGGCATGTGGTGGAGACCAGCCACAGCAGCGTCCTCCATCGCCGTCAGAGCACGGTCATCAGCCGGCTGTGACATCTCTCCAGCATGAGTGCAGCTCCCTCAAAAAAATCCGACGAAGACGGAATGTGAATTCCACCGGAGAAGGATTGCGCCTGTGGAAGGCGCTAGAGGCCACCTCCGCACGCGGTGCATTCGGCTGCAAGTGTGCCAGGGCAGTGCGGATAATGCTCTGAACGGAGGAACAAACCGTCCCCTCCCGAGAGCTCTGGGCAGATGAGTGCGAGGAGAACCCCGAGCGCCGTGAAGCCGGGTCCCCTGATGACACGTTGAAGTGGCTCGCCGAGGCTGCAAATGGAGATGGCGTCCTCCGGCAGCGGCGGTGGCGACCCCAGAGCAAACTCTGGCATGGCAGGTTCCACCTGGCCAGTACCAGGTTGCAGATTGAGGAGGGGCGCCTTCATCTGCTCCATGTCGGCAGCCAAGCGATCTACCTTCGAGGAGAGCTGGCTCGTCATCCGCCGTCGTTTGGGGGCCCCCACCACTCTCTTTGCCGATCGCTTCAGAGAAGACCCCGGCTGAGATGAGGGGAGGCTGGCCAACGGCCCTGCTGCTCAGGGCCGAGGCACGACACGCAGAGGTCCTGGTCATCCGCAGGGTCCAGGGCGGCCATGCACCCTGGGCATGAACGCTCCATCACAGCGACCGGTGGGAGAGGGAGCGGACACGCTGCCGTCGCCACGGATGTGCTGGCAGGAGAGAGGAGCGGACACGCTGCCGTTCACACGAATGTGTCGGTGGGAGCGGTCACGCTGCCGTCACCACGGATGTGCCGGTGGGAGAGGGGAGCGGAAACGCTGCAGTCACCACGTAGGTGTCGGTGGGAGAGGGGAGCGGACGCGCTGCAGTCACCACGTAGGTGTCGGTGGGAGAGGGGAGCGGAAACGCTGCCGTCACCACAGCGAGCACGCTGCCGTCACCACCAATATGCTGGCGGGAGAGGGGAGCGGTCACGCTACCGTCAGCACGGATGTGTCAGTGGGAGAGGGAGCGGACACGCTGCCGTCACCACGGATGTGCTGGTAGGAGAGACGAGCGGACACGCTGCCGTCCACACGAATGTGTCGGTGGGAGAGGGGAGCGGTCACGCTGCCGTCGCCACGGCTGTGCCGGTGGGAGAGGGAGCGGACGAGCTGCCATCTCCACGTAGGTGTCAGTGGGAGAGGGGAGCGGAAACGCTGCCGTCACCACAGCGAGCACGCTGCCGTCACCGCCATTATGCAGGCGGGAGAGGGGAGGGCCACGCTGCCGTCAACACAAATGAGCCGGTGGGAGAGGGGCATGGCCTTCACCACGGCTGTAAGAAAGACCAAAAAAGGTGTTTGTATTGTTTTTTCAAAAGAAAAAAATAATCCTTTTCTGTCGTCTTTTTTTCCTTTTTTCTTTTTTTTTTTTTTTTTCAAAAGAAAAAAATAATCTGCAAGGAAAAAATAATGTTGTCACATTAATAAGTGGGGAGAGGAAGCGAAACGCTGTCTCCCTGCGCAGATTGTGATCAGGTGTCAGGCGCAGCTTGACAGCTTACCTTCTGTCAGCTGGGCAGGGGGGCGGGGCGGGGAGACGCCGCCGCAACCCGACACCATCAATACCGCGCCGGCCACAGCTCCTTGGAGGACGAAAAAAATCGTTACTCCTACCTGAATGGCACGAAGCTGCACAGAGGCCGGCGGGTTTCTTAGGGAAGAAAGGAAGGAGCTTCACAAAGCTCCTATTTCCGTCCTGTACTTCAGACGCGCGATGCGAGAAGAATAAGGAGCCGATCCCATGCTGACGCCGGAAGATATACCCTTCCGGGGGTCATGCAGGGGTCACGGGTGACGTGACATTGTTGGTATTGTACTCGACATGCGCATGCGCGAGGGAAGATATCCAGTGCTTACAGCACCGCCTGGCGGTCAGTAGGGACGAAATAGAACCCCATTCTTTAAGTTGTGACATGATACAGGTGTGTAGTGATTTTCGTGCATGTACGTCAAACCGTATTATGGGGCTTGAGGAACAAAGTTTTCTAGGGGGTGTCGCTACCCGATTTGAGTCCCACATGCGCAGTCGCGTCCAACATCGTCGGCCATCTTGGAAAGCAAAATACGGCAACACCACTTGGACAAACTATATACATAAAAATAAATGGAAAAACAGCAAACCCTCCATAGTATGTTTTAAAAACGAAATAAATAATTATATAACATCTATAAAGGTACTATCAAAAGAAAAGCAGTGCCTGCTTTTTTTCTTCTGAGTTCTTCTGGTAGTTTGTTTCAGATCTCTGGAGCAGAAAAGCTGAACGATACTTCTCCGGGTTTGGTCCTGGTTCTGGTTCAGGTTCTGGTTCAGGTTCTGGTTCTGGTCCTGGTCCTGGTTCTGGTTCTGGTTCTGGTCCTGGTTCTGGTTCAGGTTCTGGTTCTGGTCCTGGTCCTGGTTCTGGTTCTGGTTCTGGTTCTGGTCCTGGTTCTGGTCCTGGTTCTGGTTCTGGTTCTGGTTCTGGTCCTGGTTCTGGTTCAGGTTCAGGTCCTGGTTCTGGTTCTGGTTCTGGTTCTGGTCCTGGTTCTGGTTCAGGTTCAGGTACTGGTTCTGGTTCAGGTCCTGGTTCTGGTTCTGGTTCTGGTCCTGGTTCTAGTTCTGGTTCTGGTTCAGGTTCAGGTCCTGGTTCTGGTTCTGGTTCTGGTTCAGGTTCAGGTCCTGGTTCTGGTTCAGGTTCAGGTCCTGGTTCTGGTCCTGGTTCTGGTTCTGGTCCTGGTCCTGGTCCTGGTTCTGGTTCTGGTCCTGGTTCTGGTTCTGGTTCTGGTTCAGGTTCTGGTCCTGGTTCAGGTTCTGGTTCTAATTCAGGTTCTGGTTCTGGGCACAGAAAGCAGACTGGATGGTTGCTGTGGCAACAAGTCTCTCATGTATTTTGGTCCTTGTAGCTCCTATAATGTAATAATTTCCTATAATGTAATAATTTCCTATAATGTAATATATTTCCTATAATGTAATAATTTCCTATAATGTAATAATTTCCTATAATGTAATAATTTCCTATAATGTAATAATTTCTTATAATGTAATAACATTTGCACTTAACTCAATCGAAAATATAATAAAACCCAATAATGTAATAACTTCACCAATAATGTAATAAAATATCCTGACGGATAGTGTAATATAATTTTTACCGATAACGTAAAACCTTATTACATTATTGGGAATTTATTACATGGTACATGGCTTTCACTTTCATGTTGAATAGTTTGTTTTGATTGAATTAGCCAATCACAGACCAGATAACACGTGATGTGTGATCACTATAAAACATATCATATGCTGTAACTATAAAACCTTCATTCAGAAATCATTTTCTCATCAAACTCATCAGCAACGCTTCCAAACAGGTAAGATCCTTCCTCGCCTTGATTATCAGACACAGACGTTACTTCTCTGTACCTGGGTGAAGGAGTGTGTGTCGTCCTCTTGGGTATATATATATATATATATATATATATATATATATATATATATATATATATATATATATATATATATATATATATATATATATATATATATACAGTATATATGTATATATATATATATATATATATATATATATATACAGTATATATGCGTATATATATATATATATATATATATATATATATATATATATATATATATATATATATATATATATATACAGTGGGGAGAACAAGTATTTGATACACTGCCGATTTTGCAGGTTTTCCCACTTGAAAAGCATGTAGAAGTCTGTAATTTTTATCATAGGTACTCTTCAACTGTGAGTGATGGAATCTAAAAAAAAAATCCAAAAAATCACATTGTATGATTTTTAAGTAATTAATTTGCATTTTATTGCATGACATAAGTATTTGATACATCAGAAAAACAGAACTTAATATTTGGTACAGAAACCTTTGTTTGCAATTACAGAGATCAGACGTTTCCTGTAGTTCTTGACCAGGTTTGCACACACTGCAGCAGGGATTGTAGCCCACTCCTCCATACAGATCTTCTCCAGATCCTTCAGGTTTCGGGGTTTCGGAAGCTATTGGGTTCAGGTCTGGAGACTGGCTAGGCCACTCCAGGACCTTGAAATGCTTCTTACAGAGCCACTCCTTAGTTGCCCTGGCTGTGTGTTTCGGGTCGTTGTCATGCTGGAAGACCCAGCCATGACCCATCTTCAATGCTCTTACTGAGGGAAGGAGGTTGTTGGCCAAGATCTCGCGATACATGGCCCCATCCATCCTCCCCTCAATACGGTGCAGTCGTCCTGTCCCCTTTGCAGAAAAGCATCCCCAAAGAATGATGTTTCCACCTCCATGCTTCACGGTTGGGATGGTGTTCTTGGGGTTGTACTCATCTTTCTTCTTCCTTCAAACACGGCGAATGGAGTTTAGACCAAAAAGCTCTATTTTAGTCTCATCAGACCACAGGACCTTCTCCCATTCCTCCTCTGGATCATCCAGATGGTCATTGGCAAACTTCAGACGGGCCTTGACATGCACTGGCTTGAGCAGGGGGACCTTGCGTGCGCTGCAGGATTTTAATCCATGACGGCGTAGTGTGTTACTAATGGTTTTCTTTGAGACTGTGGTCCCAGCTCTCTTCAGGTCATTGACCAGGTCCTGCCGTGTAGTTCTGGGCTGATCCCTCACCTTCCTCATGATCATTGATGCCCCACCAGGTGAGATTTTGCATGGAGCCCCAGACCGAGGGAGATTGACCGTCATCTTGAACTTCTTCCATTTTCTAATAATTGCGCCAACAGTTGTTGCCTTCTCACCAAGCTGCTTGCCTATTGTCCTGTAGCCCATCCCAGCCTTGTGCAGGTCTACAATTTTACCCCCGATGTCCTTACACAGCTCTCTGGTCTTGGCCATTGTGGAGAGGTTGGAGTTTGTTTGATTGAGTGTGTGGACAGGTGTCTTTTATACAGGTAACGAGTTCAAACAGGTGCAGTTAATACAGGTAATGAGCGGAGAACAGGAGGGCTTCTTAAAGAAGAACTGACAGGTCTGTGAGAGCCGGAAGTCTTACTGGTTGACAGGTGATCAAATACTTATGTCATGCAATAAAATGCAAATTAATTACTTAAAAATCATACAATGTGATTTTCTGGATTTTTTTTTAGATTCCATCACTCACAGTTGAATAGTACCTATGATAAAAATTACAGACTTCTACATGCTTTGCAAGTGGGAAAACCTAGAAAATCGGCAGTGTATCAAATACTTGTTCTCCCCACAGTATATATATATATATGTGTGTGTGTATACACATGAACTCTGGGAGTCGGGTTTTCCTGGTACTTTCCAACCTTCACTTTGTTTTATGTGACTTAATGAGTTAATAACAAACCAGATCACGCGGGTCCTTTGAGGAGAAACTCATTCTGAAACAGTTTTCTCATCAAACTGTGACGTATCAAGCTTGTGAGGAGTTTTTGTTGTTTTCTAACTATTGTGATCTAAAGGTTTATGAATTTTTAAGTTTGGAGTTCCAATGAATTTTTAAAATGGTTATTTTCCTTTATTTTATTTTCATCTTTAATTTCAGTTCCCTTTATTCCTGCCACATTCATACTTCCTCTAGAATCTATAGAAACATATTCTAAGTTGCTTCAGTATCTTAAAACATAAAGCGTGAGTTTTACCTGAGAATGTAACTACCAGAACTCACAAACGTCCAAACACACAAAACAAAGAAAGTTGTACAAATCCTGACTTAGACTTTTGTTTAAATCTCAGCGCTGTGCCCTCATTTTTTACAAGTAAAAGATAAAACACACATTGCTGCGTTCCTCTGTTTCCTGGGACATTAATGTCTTACAATGATTGACATCTGTGGTTTCTCTCTTCACTGTTAGCTAAAAATACTAAAAGACTAAGTTAGATTAGTTCCCAAAAACTAAAGAAGTAAAAGAGGGAAATATGGTGTTTTTTATTTTATCTTTTACTTAGAAAGGTCATATATGAATGTCATGGCCGTCATCTCTCCCCAAACTCATAAATGAGACCGGCTGGGAGGAAGAGAAGCTGAATTCACAGTTGTCACTATTCACTATTTAAGGGCTAACAGGATCAGCTATTGGATTTTCAAAATAAAAGCATATGGAACTTACAGAAAGTTTATAAATTATTTAGAAAGTATGATGTTATGGGGAAAAAAAATCAGATGTCAGTTGAAAAAGAAGTCTGAAACATGATAGATTTTCAAAATAAAAGCCCATATATATTATTTCCATGGAAATGTGCTGTATATACTGTCTATATTTCGTAATTATATATATCTTTTACTTTTTTACCCTCCCCTGCATGTGTGTTTTAAGTTAGTGCTGCTGAACAAAGTGAGTTTCCCCATTGAGGGAGAAATAAAGGATTATATTATCTTATATGTGGAATTTAGATCACTGTCATCTCTGAACAAAAGTCATAAAGGAGATTGGACAAAAAGATAAATAGTTTACTTATATTGTTTTTAATCATTTAGATTAGGAAAACTCTAGGGTAAAACTGTCTTAATGTCTTTAGACATTTAGTTTGTCAAAAGCTTTTAAGTGATTTTAAAGTAACATTTTCATGCAAGTTAAACACCAACTTAAGCACCATTTTTTTCTCCCCCGGTTCTACCTTTCGGCTACTCAGGTGCCATGATTTGAAATTATTCAGCAAATTTAAAGGCTTTCCAACTTTGTATATTTCAACAATTATACATGTTTTTTATTATTTTCTTTTTCATTTTCTGGCCACATTTCTGTTCGCTACTCCTCCTACAGATTTCGGAGGAACCAGGCGAATCATATTTCAAAACGTGTGTCTCGATCGGGAATAGTGTGTTATGACTTTTGGTGTTGAAATTCCCATTTTTCCCAAAGATACTCCCAAAAAAAACGGCCAAAAAACCCCATTCAAAGTGGATGGGAGGAGGCAAAAACACACAGAAAACTTCACCTTTTTTCTGAGTCACCTAGCTTTCTCATACCTGCACGTAGAAATCTGATTCAGACTTCAAAACGGAGGAAAACTTCTCTTCTCTCCAAAACACCAAACAATTTTTTCCTAAGATGTACACTTTTCAAAATATGAGCACTCAAGCGAGGACTGGAAATCCCTCTTTCGCCAAATCTAGAGTGTGGAATGTCAGTTGGTAGAGTGTGGGAAACAGTTAAAAATAACCTGAATTTTTATTTTTAACTCGAGCTCACGGCCAAACCGTAAAAAGGAGAAAAATAATTTTTGGTCAGAATGTAGACAGAGGTGTTGGGATTCATAAAATGTGACTTTGACAGGCGGGGTATGCACAAAATTTAAATGGGGGAGCTAGAGCGGTGCCAATACCTGTCTCCGTCCCCATTGACTGTAATGTAATCAAACGTTTTCTTTAAAAGAATCTCACTCTGTCTTCGCACTGAGCTTACTCACTCATTTTAAGGAATATCTGAATAAAATTAAGATTGTCAGAATCTGCCGGCTTCTGTGTCTCTCACGATGTTTTTGGCTACGAGCTACGGTTTTATCACAAATCGGAGTGATTTGAGACAGTTCTTATCACCATGGCAACCGCAGGTCCTAAGTTCCCTCCACAGGGAGAGCTGTCACTTGTCTCTGGGCAGAAATTGAGACTCTTGTCTGTGATTGGCTAAATATGATACACACGCACACACACACACACATTTATATTAACTAAAATATTACTTCTGCTAAATTAAAATATATGAAGACATATTAATGTATTGTGTAGTATTAGGTTATGTAGAATTTGACTTAGGGTAAGTATTTGAGGTTAGGTCAGTGTTAGATGGATTTGATTAGTTCACAGATTTACTACAGTTA
Organism: Cololabis saira; assembly: GCF_033807715.1. Lineage (NCBI taxonomy): Eukaryota > Metazoa > Chordata > Actinopteri > Beloniformes > Belonidae > Cololabis > Cololabis saira. Next base: position 55,284,999 of record NC_084589.1, on the reverse strand, counting down.
GTTTATTCAGGTTGTACAGGTTAACTTCTTGGCATCTCTTCCTGCCGCACGTCCTCCGGTGCACCTTGAGGTCAGCTGCAGGGTCTTCATCTGGTGCAACCGTTCACTGATGCCCTAGCCATGCCACTCCCTGCAACTGACCTCACTGGGGTGTTGAGCCCCAACTACTGTCCCTCCTCCGTAACCACATCCAGAAACTCGCTTTCTCTGCCTCATCTGCCAATTCCTTGATGGCCTTCTTCAGGCTGTGACCGGTCATTCCCGCAGCACGAAGGGACCGGATCGCAGACCCCCCCACAAAGCCCCCGCATCCCACCTCCACCGGGTGAATAGTCGCGGACCAGCCTCCTCCTCTGCACTCTCCGCCAGATCGCTGTACTTCGACCACTTGAACTCATGTGCTACTGGTATCCCCTCCTCCCAGGGCACAGTCAATTCAATGCTTCGGACTTTCTTGGCAGCTGTGGACCACATCACAGCGTCCGGCCTTAGTGTTGTCTGTGTGATCTCAGTTGGGAAGACCAGCTGCTTGTCCAGGTCGACGCGCATTTCCCAACTCTTTCCAGGGGTAAGCAGACGTCCAGATCTTCCGGTCACTGTCTTCTGTCCTACCTCTCCTGGTTTGATGAAGGCAATGTTCTGCCGATGGGTATCGGAGGAGTTGTTTGCCCCGACTCTGCATCTCTCCAACTGCTCTGCCAACTTCCGCAGCACCTGATTGTGCCGCCACCGGAAGCGCCCCTGTGTCAGCGCGATGTTGCACCCTGACAGGATGTGTTGGAGACCTGCATTGTCCTTGCTGCACAGGGAGCACTTGCTCTCGCTTCCGAACCACTGGGCAAGGTTTCGGGGGCATGGGAGGGTGTCATAGTCTGCCCTCACGAGGAAGCTGAGTCGTGACTGTGGAGTTCGACAGATGTCAGCCCAGGTTATTACTCTGTTGATGGTGTCGTCCCAGCGAGTCCATGCTCCTTGTTTACCCTGGGACACGGCCTTGACGAGGTAGCAGTCCTTCTTCACTTGTGAGACCTCTTCCACCACCATGGTCTTCCTCTGCTCCCTTGTGGCTTTGGACCAGAACTGGACCGGCTGCCCCCAGCCCAGCCCTGCCCGACTGTCTTGGACTCTCCTCAGGACCTCCTTGTGTTGCAGCCTGGAAACAGCTTGCTCCACTTCATCCTGGGCTTTCCACTTCCGCCCGGCGCGAACAGTCACCTGTGCACCCTTCACTGCTTCGTCTCTGGATTCCCTCAGTTCGAGTACAGTTTGGAGTACAGTACATTTTTGTAACCTTCCAGTTGTGACTTGCGATTGTTTGTGTTCTCTGTTACCAGTCTGTCCTTCCAATCAATTACATTCACTGAATGTTAATTGTTTGAAATCTATCAAGAATCTCATCATAATGTACACAGATGGGCAGCAGCCCCCCGTGGCACTCTCCAAATTTCTGCAAGGAAATTTTCTAGTTTTATTAATTATGCACATAGCATCTATTACAATACATAAAGTGTCTGGGGGTGTTTCAGGAACCCAGAACAGGAACATTATTTCAACACAAGCTCAGATTACCGTTCTTCCACTTAAGTCTTTTATTCATGCGGTCATTTCTGATAAAACCTTCGGCTGACATATGAGTTAGAAGATTCTTCATATGTTTGAACTAACGTTCTACAATTTCTGCAGCATTTTCAGCAGTTTAGTTCTCAGCATTCACACATGCATTTTTAATGGGAATGTTGTTTTTCTAGTTCAGTTTTCCTTCTGGAGGCTCAGCTGAGAGACTGGTGTGAACCTGAGGAGTTCATGTGTTCACCACCTCGTCATCTTCTGATCAACAGCTTTCCTTTGTTGTTGTTCTCCAGGTTGTAGTCTGCTTCCAGTTCCTGCTGATCAACCAATCATGAGCAACATCCAGTCTGAAATACATCGCATGTGAGTGACTTCATTCATGTTTGAAAAACGTTTCCAGATGTTTTGATGTTTTTTGCTGATGTTCAGGGTGGAAGCTGAAACCCCAGTGCACAGTTCTTCTGATACATGAACCTGTCCTGTACATGAACACAGAGTGACGTCTCTGATTAAAAACTAGTAGTTTGTGTGATTTAGAGACTGTTGTCATTGCTTGGTTTTATCCAGGATTCTGGGTAAAATATTTTACTTACTTCTGAACTGACTGTTGGCTCATACTAAATTAATTCCTCCGTGTTCTTTCTCCATCACCAGGAAGTTTTTCCGGGGAATCCCCCCAAGCTCAGAAAGAGAACGGTTGATGAAGCTTGCAATGGAAAACTGTACCGATCAAACCGTCCTGAAGTGGCTCCGAGAGAATTCAGAGTCCAGCACCTTCACCAAGTTGGTGGACATCTACCGTTTCCTGAAAAAATGCATCGATGAGGAAGAGGAGAATCACGACAACACTGTGGACATCACCTTCGTAGCTCATGGGGAGATCGGAGAGCCCATGATGCCGGCCTGCTGTTTGATGCCTCTGTCCTCCATCATGGACGTGGTTCTCTACACTCCCTGGAACTCTACCATAAAGGGGTTAACCTACGGCATCGCTACAGGGATGATTAGACCTGAGCACAGAGTCTTTTACTGCCGCTGTAAAGACAGCTGTAAAGTTCCTGGTAAAAATCATCGACCCATGAATCTCCCGGATCACTGGAACTCCATGAAAAGGGCTGGAAGACAGATGATCCCAAACATCAATCTATGTCCTCTTAAACCAGAGGATGGTTTTAAGACTTGCATAAAAACGTACGGTCCCGTTGGAAGGAACCGCATCATCATCCCGTTCATCCTCCCAGATGGAGAGAGTGTCCCGTTCTGTGTGGTCACCCTGGCTTTGTCTCTGGTGCTCCTCCGGTCCAGGTTCAAGGCCACCGTCCACCTCGATGCCTGTCTGGGAGACATATCTACACGATCCAAGTCCGACAGAGAGTACCTGGAGAAGCAATACGCTTACGCTGCTCATGGCACAGGAATGAAGTGTTCAGAGGCAGCATATAAGAAACCCTTTTTTGAATGGCTATTATCCTTTTTTTATGGCTAGAAACCCCCCTCCCCCCCCCCCCCTCTCTCTTTCATAGACACTGATGAACACTGGATGTTTAAATTAACTCAGGTTATAATTCTCGTTAAAAATAACAGCTTTGTCTCTGATTGTCTGCAGACGCTACACTTCCGGAAACAGAAATAGTTTGTATTAAGTTTGATTTCAGACGTCTTTGGACGTGTTTTTGAGTCAGCTGTTCGTGGACAAACAACAATAAAGCTCCTCAAACATGGTTTTCTCGGATGGTGAACAGCGACATCTGGTGGCCGACTGGAGTTACAGCAGCTGTTTCACCGCGTCGCCAATCCAAATATATTTCAAGATATACATGAACTTTACTGATTACGTTTCTCTTTGTACAGCAATATAAGCGAATATCAGACAAGAATATAACACCACATGTTCATGGCTGGATTTGATATTTAGTGAGAGAAACACTATAATTCCCGGGCTCGGAGGTTTACCAGCATAACTTCTGAGTGGTGTATTTGGTATGAAGATAGTTTCAGGCTGTAATTGATTAATACTCACAGATCAAATATGTTTTTTTTATGAAACAAGTCTGCTGTTTCCACCTCTGTAGTCCAACTAATCATGCATCAGTCACATTTACATAGGACTCTTAGTTCTCCAGTTAACGGATCATTAATACTAATATATCTTGTCTTTTGTACCTTTGACGATGCATTTGTCTCCCCTCTCTCCGTTCTTCATCCTCTCAGTGAAGAAAGGATGAATCACACAAAGTGCTTAGAAGACGTACGTCCAAAGACGTAAAGGTTCATGTTTAGAGGAGCCTGTAAGATACAAGTCCAGCCCGGACGAGATGGATGTAATCACAAGTACAGTTCTGTTTCTGAGGTTCCCGCTTTAAAACCTGATCTCCACCTGCAGGTTTCTGTGAATAAACCGGGCTCTGTGCAATAATTCTTTCTTCTACTCAGGGGTTAGTGTGTAATAGGTTTTCTGGGAACTGGGAGTAGGAACTGATGTGTGTTAACTGTAGTGTGGTTTGATTGTATATGTGGGTAAAGACTTCGGGGTTGTGTTTCTATGTTTATTGGAGTGTGATTGTCGCTTGTGCCTCTCGTGTCCAAGACACATTTCTCCTAAGGGAGACAATAAAGATTCATCTTATCGTAATAAACTGTTTTCTCTTTCTTTCCCGTACTGCACTACTTTTATTTCCATTCCAATGTATATACTGTTCTAATCTAATCTGGTGTGTACCTAAAGGAAAGAGTAAAATCAAAGTATAAATACCATCAGATCAGAATAAATGAAGATAAACAGCAGACGTCTGAGTAAATCTTCCACTTTTGGAGCTCAAATCTCTATAGATTCATGTATTTTAAACCAAAACGCTCTAGAAATCTGTCTAGAACATCGACTGGACTGAACTGATGTTGCTGATGTTCCTGATGTGGAACAGAGAGGTTTTAGAGGTTTTTTGAAGATGAATGTTTTGGTAGATTTGGTCATACTTGTGTCATTGAGGTTTTTCAGGTAACAAAAGATAAAACTGCTTTTATTTGATACAAATGTATTAATTACCTTCATAGAACAGCTTTGGGTGAGTTTGCATCAGTGACATCGTCAGGACTTTCTAGCGTCTCATGTGGAGCCGTTATTGAGCTGTGGACGATTCTCAGGAACATCTGGATGATTGACAGCTGTCACTCAACCTCAACCAACACAATCAATGGACAGTTTACAAACCCACGTCATTTCAGCGATCATCCAATCAGAATGAAGCTTGGACGGCTGGTACCTGTTCTGGTACCGGTTCTGGTACCGGCTGGTACCGGCTGGTCCTGGCTGGTCCCGGCTGGTACCGGCTGGTCCCGGCTGGTACCGGCTGGTCCTGGCTGGTACCGGCTGGTACCGGTTCTGGTACCGGCTGGTACCGGCTGGTGCCGGCTGGTACCGGTTCTGGTACCGGCTGGTACCGGTTCTGGTACCGGCTGGTGCCGGCTGGTACCGGTTCTGGTTCGTGTGAGAACCGTGTCCGGGTTCTATAGTTCCCACGTTTCTGAACGTTGTGTTTCTGCGAAAGGAATCAGTTTATGAAACAATCTGAACAAAAAACCAAAGAATCCAAATCAAAAATTACATTCAAAAGAACAATGAAAGCCAGAATGTTAAGGAAATATAATTAAATATGTTAGTTAGTTTGATTGACATCCCCATCGTCATGAAAGGTTAAACATTGTTTTGTTGTTGTTGAGTAGTATTAACTGAAATGTAACTTGCAAACTAAAAAGGAATGTGTCGCCGGCAGTTATTTTTGTTTAGTTTTTAGTTTACCTTGTTGTTGTTTTTTAATTTAAGTTCTTGGTAAATTGATTTCTTGGGAATAAGATTCTTCTTCTTTCTGCTCCCTTTCATTCAGAATTTAGGAACGTTTGTGTTTATATTAAATTGTTTGTCGTTTTATTTTATCAATGAATGAAATAAAGAATAAATAAAGAATAAATAAATAAATAAATAAATAAATAAATAAATAAATAAATAAATGAATAAATAAATAGAATAAATAAATAAATAAATACATAAATAAATAAATAAATAAATAAATAAATAAATAAATAAATAAATAAATACATAAATAAATAAATAAATTAGTACGATGATTCTGCTGCTTTTATTTGTATCTTGTGGTTTTATTTGTTGTATGTATAATTTACCTATACAGCACTTTGGTTGCCTTATTAAAGGCTTGTTAAAGAGTTTATGAATAAAGTTTTGATTAATTGATTGATTGTACTTGATGAAGCACGTGGCCCCCTGCAGGGCTTTGCACTAGGACCCAACACCTTTGGGTTAGCTTCAACTTCCTACCCAGCTCCCTACCCACCCCCCCTGCAGACGACACCTGGAAGTTGGTTCAAACAGACTTGAATCACGAGAACACCCTATGGGGTAATTTAGAAGTTACTCTCTATCTAAAATTTTAGAGGTAAGGGATCCACTTGCAAAATCCCAAATTATTGTTGCTGAGTTGTTGTCGAAAGTCTGTGGACTGGAGTTTCAGAGAAAAGGTTGACATCATCCTGAAATTTAGGTAAGTCCGCTGTGTGGTTGTGAGCAAGGGGTTTTGGGAAAACCTATTGTAGAGATGTTTAGGAATGCTGACAATTTCATGAAACTTGAATTTGATTGTGTTGTGAGAATGCTTTGCTTATCCTGCCTTAGAATTTGACTCGCTCTCCTAAAAAGGTTTAATATCTCGGGTAACATTAAAGAGAGAAATGGCCAGAACGCCATGGTTGGTCTGAGTACCAAAAGTATAGTCCAGTGGGACTTATAGCATATGCAGGACTTGAGGTCCATAAAGAAGTGTTGGAACACTGAGATATTTGTGAGAAATAGACATATACTGTATGTAGAAGAACTGTTTTTTATTTTATAAATGGGGATGACTCACTCTCCCAAATACTTGAGGTATATTTCATTTCAGTAAGAATTGACTCGCTCTCCTTACATCAACAGGAATGATTTGAATGCTCTGAAGTAGACTGATGTTTGGAAGAATTAGCAAGTGATTTGTGGGTAAAAGTAAGTGTAATTGAAAGTTTTTTTGGAGGGATCTTACAGAAAGAAAATGGAAAGTTTTTGGGAAGTTTTTCAGTAAGAGAGTCAGAGAAAGAGTTGACTGGTCCTTTTAAATACATGTATGGTAATCACGGTACCGATAGTTTTATTTGTTAGCTTTATTAGTTACTTAGTTAGTATTAAATATGGTTAAAATAACTAAAAGCACTTCAAACTCCCTCAGATCTTTGGAGGGATGAAAGTAGACGCCGTAATGCAGAATCCCAAATAGCTTCGCTTACTGATCAAAATAAAAAGCTTATGGCTCAACTAGAAGAATTTAAAAACACAACGCAGACAAAAATGAAATTAGAGAACCAGTTAAATGATAAAATCAAAACCTTTATCCGGTGAAACAGATTAAAGAATCAAGTGACGATGACACTTCTGATGACGACTGGATTTTACAAAAATCCAAGATCTGTTGTCTACAAAATTTGGAGCCAAATAATAGTAAGAGATTTTAAATAGATAAACAAAAATGGCTAGAGGAAACAGCTGTTAAACTAACTTTGCCACATGATTTGAAAAGTAAAGTACTTGATGCACAAAGTACTTGATGCTTGTAGAATTCCCTTTAATCCCACAGCTTTTGCCAAAATCACACCAGAGCAAGCTCAGACCTTTTTACAATATTTATTGCCTTAACAGTTCAAAGGGAAGTAGATGATAATCCCAGGGAACTTTATGCTAAAATAATGTTGACAGCAAAAGAGAATTGTGGTCTGTCACAAGATCAGATTGATGGATTTCCTCCAGGGTACATGCAAAATATATATTTGTTAATTGCCCTCAACAAAGGGTAGGGCTGAATAACGTAGAAAAAAGGGAATCTGAAATGTATGAAAATACTAATGTTTGTCAAAAGTGTTTACAACAGGTTAAGTACAAAGGGGAGGCGCAGCGGAACCAGCCAATTAATTAATTCACACCAATCAACAAAAGGCCCCACGTCACACGTCTCAAACAAAGGAGAACTGCTGGTGAGCCCACATAATCTCTCTCCTGCCTATGGTAACTTCATCATGTAAGTGCATGGAAATCTGTCTGTGAGCCAACTATAGTAACTAATCTTTAACTAGAGGTGTCAAGTAACAAAGTAAAAATACTTCATTACCTTACTTAAGTAGAAATTTTGGTTATTGATACTTCACTGGAGTAATTATTTTTCAGACGACTTTTTACTTTTACTCCTTACATTTTCAAGCAACTATCTTTACTTTTTACTCCTTACATTTTAAAAACAGCCTTACTCTATTTCATTTCGGCCTTTAAAAAAACTATCCAGTTAAATTGTGCCATCCGGAGTGAATTTGGTTGTGGTTGGATGAGAAGTATAAACATAATTGGTTTGTACGTGTCTGCTCTCTGAAACACATGTTAATGCTCAATAGTACACATATACGATTCTTTAATATATTTGCATTATACTAAGACGCATTCATTTTCAATGGCTTTTAGCCTTAATGACTTTTCCCCCCCTTATATTACTTTTAATTTTATACTTTAAATAGTTATGAAACCAGTACTTTTATACTTTTACTGGAAAAAAACTTGAGTTGATACTTCAACTACCAACTTGTACAGGAGTATTTTTAAACTCTAGTATATATACCTCTACCTGAGTAATGAATGTGAATACTTTTGACACCTCTGTCTTTAACACTCGTCCTGACCTTTCTTGTTTTCTTCACTGACGGCTCTGCTTATAAAAATGGAATACCATACGCAGGTGATACAATTTGTGATAATTCTTAATGGTTGAAAGGCAAGGCAAGGCAAATTTATTTATATAGCACAATTCAACACAAGGTAATTCAAAGTGCTTTACATTGACATTAAAAGCGGCAAGACATAATAACAAATAGGTAAGAATAAGAAAAGAAGTAAAATAATAAAAAGCACAAGCTGTTAAAAAAAATAAGGGCAGTAGAGTAGAGTACAGCAGGTTTAATTTAAGAGTACACTTCAGTAAACAGTAATGTTTTTAACCCTGATTTAAAGGAGCTGACAGTTGGAGCAGACCTCAGGTCTACAGGAAGTTTGTTCCACCGTGAGGAGCAGAATAACTGAACGCTGCCTCACCTTGCTTGGTTCTGGTTCTTGGGACACACAACAGACCAGATCCAGAAGACCTTAGGGGTCTGGGAGCTTCATAGGAACTAACAGATCCAGATGAAGCTCAGGGGTCTGGGAGCTTCATAGGAACTAACAGATCCAGATGAACCTCAGGGGTCTGGGAGCTTCATAGGAACTAACAGATCCAGATGAACCTCAGGGGTCTGGGAGCTTCATAGGAACTAACAGATCCAGATGAACCTCAGGGGTCTGGGAGCTTCATAGGAACTAACAGATCCAGATGAACCTCAGGGGTCTGGGAGCTTCATAGGAACTAACAGATCCAGATGAACCTCAGGGGTCTGGGAGCTTCATAGGAACTAACAGATCAACCATGTATTTTGGTCCAAGACCATTCAGGTCTTTGTAGACCAGCAGTAAGATTTTAAACTCTATCCTTTGACTCACTGGAAGCCAGTGTAGTGATTTCATGACCGGTGTAATGTGGTCCAGTTTCCTGGTGTTTGTAAGGACTCTGGATCAGCGTTCTGAATCAGCTGCAGCTGCCTGATAGATTTCTTGTTAAGGCCTGTAAAGATGCCATTGCAATAATCCAACCTACTGAAAATGAATGCATGAATAAGTTTTTCCATGTCTTGTTTACACAGAATACCCTTAATTCTAGCAATGTTTTTTAGGTGGTAATAGGCAGATTTGGTGATAAACTTTAGATGGCTGTTGAAGTTCAGGTCTGAGTCAATAATTACACCAAGATTTCTGGCTTGATTTGTAGCTGTCAATGACATGGAGCCAAGGTGAGTGCTGATCTTTTCCCTTTCATTTTTAGGGCCAAAAATTATCACCTCTGTCTTTTCTGCATTTAGCTGGAGAAAATTCTGGCACATCCACTCATTGATTTGGTGAATACAGTTACTCAATGAGAGTAGGGGACTGTAGTCATGTGGTGACACTGAAATATAGAGCTGTGTGTCATCCGCATAAGTATGGTAGGAAATGTTGTGATGTTCCATAATCTGAGCTAGGGGTAGCATATAGATGTTGAATAGAAGCGGTCCGAGTATAGACCCTTGAGGAACCCCACATGTGATCTTGGTTCTCTCAGACTCATGGTTTCCTATTGACACAAAGAAGGCCCTATCGTGCAAGTAAGATTTAAACCATTGAAGCACAGTGGGAAGTCCCACCCACTTTTCCAGTCTGCTGAGAAGAATGTTATGATCAACTGTGTCGAATGCAGCACTCAGATCCAATAATACCAGAACAGAGGATTTACCTGCATCATTATTCAGATGAATATCATTTAAGACTTTGATGAGTACAGTCTCAGTGCTGTGGTGAGGCCGAAATCCAGACTGAAATACATTAAAGAGGTTGTTTTGCATCATAAAAGCATGGATTTGCTGGAAGACCACCTTTTCAATGATTTTCCCTAAAAATGGCAGATTTGATATTGGCCTATAGTTACTAAGTGTTGTAGCATCCAGATTTGATTTTTTTAGAAGAGGTTTTATTACTGCAGTTTTCAACGCCTGGGGAAACTGGCCTGTTTGAAGAGAAGTATTTATTATCTGCAATACATCCGGCGCTATGCAGTTAAAAACTGTTTTAAAAAAGTTTGAAGGCACAATATCAAGACAGCATGTTGTGGGCTTTAATTTTGAAACTGTTTCCGTTAGGGTTTTGTAATTTAAAACTCTGAACTGTCCCAGCTTTACTAAAGGATAGGAAGGCCAGAGTGTTATCATTCCTGAGGTGGAGCACATTGTTTGTCTTATCTGTAATATTTTGTTTGTGAAAAAGTCAGCAAAGTCATTACAGGTCTTTTTTGATATCAGTTCAAGTGGGATTGAGGCTGCAGGGTTTGTCAGTCTTTCTACCACAGAAAACAATGCGCGAGTATTATTACTGTTTCTATTGATAATCTCTGAAAAATACGATTGTCTTGCATTCTTCAGTTTCTGGTTATAGTTGCGAAGACTCTCTTTATAACTGTTGTAATATACCTGATGTTTGTTTTTGCGCCACTTGCGTTCTGCTTGTCTACATATCCTTCTCTGTTCTTTAACCAGTGTGGCGTTTCTCCAGGGTGACTTTTTCCTCCCGGACAGAACTTTGGTCTTAATTGGGGCGATAGAATCAATAACAGCCATAACATTGGAGCTGAAACTGTTAACAAGGTCATCAACTACAACTGAGGACAGGGTTGTTGATGGTGTAAAACCCTGGGTGAATAATGCACAGGTGTTATCATTTATATAACGCTTTCTGATTACCTCTGCTTCACCTTTTATAGGATTGGCAACAGTGGTCATTTTAAACAAAACACAGCTGGAGGAGCGCCGCCTTGCCCTCCTCCAGCTCCACCCAAGTAGATGAAACTATATACACTGATCAAAAGGTAAAACTGTTACAATCTATACAGATTCCAGATGCTTTTGGTTGTGTACACGATTTATATATTGTGGGCGAACCGAGGATTTATCACATCCTCGGAGACACCCGTTAAACGTGGTTAATTGATTGGTGAACTGTTACAAGCCTGTCAGCTACCTTCATCTATTGCTTTGTTAAATGTGAAGCCCACACCCAGTCCAAGGACCCTGTTTCACTAGGCAATGCTTCAGCTGACCATGCAGCAAAAGAAACTGCCAAATTAGGCTTACCTGTCCCAGTAAAGCTCTGCCCTTCTATACCCGCTAACGACCTGGTTTCTCCTAATGATGTAGCCCTCTTACAAGAGACTGCTGATGTGAAGAAGCACAGATTGCAGCATTCCCATGATTGTGAAAATGTAAATAATTTGTGGGTCAGCAACGACGGCCGCGTTGTGAAACCCACATCCTTGTACTCGTGACTAGCACATATGTCACATAGTTGATCACATGTGAGCAAATGGAATGTGTAAGCATACAAGCTTACACATAATAAGCTCCAAGATTTGCATCCTATAAAAAAATATTGCAAAAGTTATCAACACTTCCCCCCACTGTGACTTTTTTTGAAGCTCTGCAAATAGACTTTATTCATATACCAAAATGAATATGGATATGAAAATGAAATGAAATGAAAATTAAAATATTCTTGTATGTGTAGATAATTTTTGACCAGACTTAAATGGACAATGTCGTTGCCTTTGGTCCTAATGTCGATGAGGTCAACACCCGTCAAGGATTACGGGTAGAGTTATGACTATACCAAGCGATTCAGTTCTATGTATGAAGAAGATGGACTTCCATGCCATGGATGAATCCATGATATCATTGTGTTCTACTCTAACCTCTGCCGTTCAGTCAATCCACAGAAAAGTAAAAGCTGTCCAGTCTCTTCCTAGTGGCAAACCATGCCATGACCTCCAACCCGGAGACTTTGTGTCAGAGAAAACCTCGCTGGTCCAAGGCTCAACACGTCCTGCACCACCGACACTGGAGTCAAGTGTGAAGGCCGTCTAACCTGGTTCCACGCATCCCACTGCAAGAAAACAACACCTCCACCATGCACCGGAAACCAGCTGATTCCCTCTTCTTCCTGTGGATCCTCGTCCTCACCACCGTCGGAGCCAGTGAAAGAAGCAACGCATACTCGGAAAGCCCAGAAGTAGCTGAACTTCAACACCCCAAGAAATCCACGACTGGCAGAGGAGCAGAGGAGCAGAGGAGCAGCGCAGGCCCCAAGAGGCCCAGAAGCAGAAGCATTGTACATGCCAAGACACACACATCTGTCACAGGAACAAGACAGATAACCTTACAAATACCACAAACGAGACAATTATACTACTTGATATTTGAATTTGCTTTGTTGGCATGTTGTTATTTGGCTTCTGATCACATGTTTAAGGTCAAAATATGTATGAATCAAACTACTACTAAAATTATGTACTCCACGGTAACTCCACCTGTACCATCAGTGGAGGAGGAAAATTCAGACTTTCTGTTCAAAATTGAGATTGACTGTAATTGAACATCACAAAAAAAAGAAAGAAATAATGTGAATTGTCGAGACGCAATGTCATGCAAGTTCCAGTTTCCTGAAAACCTGCAGGGGAACGACGCCTTGCAGGTTGCCCCAGCCTCATACCCCCGCTTGACCCATTTTCACACAAGTTCCTGCGTCTTGCATCCCTGCTGAGACAGGCACCCTGGAAGTGGCTTTGACTTCCAGCCCCTGCAGGGACGAGGACTTACAGGCGGCTCCAGTCTCATACAGTGCTTGAGACAGATTGTCACACAAGTTCCGGCGTCCTGAATCCCTGCTGAGAAACTCACTACTCACAAGCAGACTTCTGAACTGGTTTTGATAAATTCCTCAACACAGCAAAGGGGAAAAAAAAGAAAAATAAGAAATAACAAGTGTGTTCCTGTATATGCTTTATGCATTACGCACAAATAAAACGATCGTCATGACTATCATTTATTTGATAATTTGGCTGCTATACAGCATGTTCTCGCTGCAAATCAACCGCGTCGCCGTGCGTGAAGCAGAACGGTTTTTATGAACGCATTCGTGCGTCAGCACTTCAATCCCCTGGACGTGCTGTCGGACCGGGCTGTCCAGGCAGCCGTGACACCGATCCTCCTGCCCGAGCCCGAGCACCTATATGTGTGATGACAGGGAATCAGTGCATTGACGAGCAGCGCTGCGTGTCTCCACCAGTGTTGTGCTAGTTACTGAAAAATAGTAACTAGTTACCGTTACTAGTTACTTCATTAAAAAGTAACTCAGTAACTCAGCTACTTAGACCAAAAAGTAATGCGTTACTATGAAAAGTAACTTTTTAGTTACTTTAAATAAAAACATTCTTTTAAATGCTCTCATTAAAGCCCCTCTAGCCTTCATTTCAGCAGGTTCTGTATGGATTTACATTGTGCATCTTGTTCTGCATTCTGATTGGCTAAACAGTCTCCCCGCTTCTTCACTTCCTGTGTCAATAACGTTGGTTGCTTAGCAACAAGCTGAGAACGACCAATGAGCTTCAGCAGCAGCTGAAGAACAGGAGCCTTTGATGAATCGTTCATTACAGTCTCAGATATAATAATAACCAATGGTAGCATGTCGGTTTATAAGAATCTCTTTGCCCTGAAGAAAAAAGAGCGAAGACAACGACCCATAACTATTTTCTTCTCTTGAAAAAACACCCCTGCACCGCGGCTTTAGGATAAAAAGACGCTACAGGGTCGGGATGCAGCAGCTCAGAAGAGTAGTGGAATACGTGCGAGGCGGGGCTGATCTCTGCAATTTTTGCCCTCTATAATTGTAAAAAGAATTTCACTCATCACGGGTTCTTTTTGGAACATAACCCCTGCGAAAAACCAGGGATTGCTGTAAATCCACGTTGCGAAACTCGCCTTCTTTTGGCTCGCCATGACCGTCATGTTTGTGAAAGAACACACGGCCACTACGTTTCCTCTGGTCTCCGTGGGGAAAAAAGCTTCACTGTATCCAGAAATAACGGAGTAACGCACCGTTTGGTAACGGTAACTGCGTTACTGAATTTAAAAAGTAATGCGTTAGAGTATTAGTTACCGCAAAACTAACGGCGTTACTGTAACCCGTTACTAAATAACGTTAGTCCCAACACTGGTCTCCACGCCCGCTGTGTCTCCAAACATCCGCAAATACAACGTTGATGAATGCAAAAGTGAAAACGGTCAAGCAGCTAAATAAACTTCAGAATATTTTTTTGAGGTGAAGGATTCTGTTTTACTAGTCAGGAGGATACAATGTGGTCCTATATGCTGAATGATCGTTAAGTTAATTTCTCCTTTCGTCCATCTTTCACTTTTAATGAAAACAATACATTTCCTCATTATTCTCTTACCAAGACTACTTCTTATTTAGTTGCAGTCTTGTTTTCATCATGAAAAAAGGTCATTGAATTATATTTATCATCTTAATTTTTCATTATAACGCACATGCAGCAGGGAATTAGTGCGTTGGTAGCAGTGCTGCGTGTGAAAATGCGCTGATAGTGATCGGTGATCGATTTGCCTGGCATCGATTGATTTGGTTTCAGAACCGCGGTGGTGGACAGCTCCTCCAAAGAGCTTCTAAAAGAGTGAAACTAAAGAGCGGTGTTAAGAAGTCATCTGGGAAACACCCGTATCTTAGGGCCCCTTCTTAGTTGAAACCTTCTTTGAACCTCTCTTAAATCCTTAAGAGAGGTTGGATCTGGGAAACCCGGCCAATGTCTTTATAGATTCACTGGGAACTTGCACAACTCTGGGTTAACCAACTCTGGGTTACTTGAGCTGATTCGTAACCGGTGTGTTGGAACCAACTGAGCGGGTTTAGTCGTCATGGGTTCAAGTTACCTCAAGATGAGACTTTAACTCAGTGTTTGTTAAACCTCCTACCTGGAATACCCCCAGGATCTCTTCTTGGCTCTCCAAACTACAGGTTGGGCCATGATTGATCCCTTTTAATTTTAATATTGATAAAGTTTGTTTTGAATAGCTTAGTTTATGTCACTATTTCTCAGGAAAAAAAACTAATTTAGCTGAAGAGAGGAAACTAATTTGTTGACACAGAAATAATTAGAAGTTGAAAACTGGACTTGAAGCATTTAATTAATCTATATTTCTTTCACCTAAAGAAAAAAAAAAGAAAACGACAACTTGGTGAAAGTGATTATATTTATTCATTCGGAAATGACCCATCACCAAACAAATGCTTTGCAGTTGTTACAGAGAAAACAATGATTAACTGAGTCGACGATCCCCCTCATGTCTGTTCCCCAAGAGAAACCTTAAAACTATTACATTTTATGTAAATTCATTTATGTCTTATTACTATGCAAAATCAACATGTAAAACCGTTTATGAAATGTAGTACAATATAGAAGGGATTTAATTGTTGTAGGATAATAATTCAAGAAAATACATTAGACGAAAAAAAATCTGACAAGCTTATCGTATATTGATATGTTTCCATTAAATGGATGAAAATCCCCTTTTTCCAACACACCATTAATTCCAGAAGACAATTAACATAATACGATTACAGCAAATGACTAACTAGCTGATAAACCCGTTTTTGTAGTAATACCACTTCTGACCACATGGGGAACCAATGGGTCTGCGTTGTTGAAGAAAGACCAACCGACGATACTGAGCTAATGATAATAATAATAATAATAATAATAATAATAATAATAATAATAATAATAATGATAATAATAATGATAATAATGATAATAATAATAATAATAATAATAATAATAATAATAATAATAATAATAATAATAATAATAATAATAATAATAATAATAATAATAATAATAATAATGATAATGAATGAGGCCGATCTGCCACATCTTGTAATATCACTTGTCCCACAATAAGTGCACTTTGTTGTTGGTGATGCAGCTGACATAAACTTTATTGTTACATGATGTCAGTGTGTTATTTCTACATAATATGGCTTTAAACATTACAGGTAAGTAAAATGTCTATTTCTAATGCGATGAGAAGTTCTTGAAACGATTGATTTTCTACCACGCTATAGCAATTTGTTACTATGACAAAAAAAAAAGCTGAGAGAACACAACCCCAATTACAATAATTCCTCAGTGCCAGCATGAGTAGGAGCTCATATCAGAGTCCAACACTGAACTGAAACATTCTCTTATATGATTCTATCAATATCAAATACTGTGACTTTAAAAATTATTATTCTTATTCACACAAACTAGAAAACTGGTACTGGATCACTAACTATGTCATTTAGATCATCATTAAAAAAACACCAGTTTTTCCTTTTGAGCGTCTGGTCAGGATTCATGTACAAGCATCCAAAAATAAGTTTTAATTCAAAGCTTCCATAAAATTGCATCAACATGTGGTAAGATTTCTTTAATCATAATGAATGATGATGATTTACTTTACCGACGATGTGGTAACATTATCTACAGTAAGGTGTCTATTTCCACATAAAATGTGTGTGATTATTAATGCGACCCACAGGGCAAAGTGGTTTCTAAAAACTGGTTGTGTCTACTTCTGTTTTGGAAAAAGTACTTGCTGCTGGTCTTTAACTTTTGACTTTAGTTTACTGCAATGAGCCCATCAACAGTAAGTAAAACTTAAAATTAATTTCAATCGAAAACAGATAGAAAATGAAGTGTTTTGGACACCAATCCAGAGAGGCCTCGTTACGACCGCCAGGAAGGTCCACGACCCTGCGGTTGTTTCTCCTCACATGGTCACAACTGCAGAAAGAACACAAAACCACTCTGGTTAGCTGTTAAACATTTGCAAAAGTAAACAGTGTAACTGCGTTTTACTTTCAAAACATAAAAACAAAACAAAGCAAAACAACTTGTCAGTGCTTAATTGCAATAACCTATTAAAAGTTAAACGTTACCTTTTCACTGCAGGAAGTTGGTGATTTGGACCGTGTGTGGATCATTTTGGTCCCTGTAGCCCTTTCTTTTGATCCAGGTCGTCATGGTGATGTGATGGTCGACCGTCATGACCCCTGACCCCTGAAGCCGGCTAAACCATCCGTCCACCAACTTCAGACTTTGTTCCTGAAAACTGTGATCAAACATGGCCAGCCTGCTCGTATTCTTCCTCTTCATCTGCAGGATGTTGGAGCTGCTGCCGCCGTCCAGCTGTCTCATCATCGCACCGAGGATTGTCAGTTTGAATGTTCCCTCAACATCATCTTTACTCATGGTCCTAGCCAAGTTTGATCTAAAGTCTTCATATTTTGAATCTGCAAACGGACTGTGTGCCTTTTTAGGCCCATAAACAGCTGGAAATTCATGGCCACGATATTTCTGCACATCCGTTATCATGTTGGGATCCAGAGGAGAAGACTTTGCTCTCTCTTTAAGCATAGACTGTGCTAGTTTGCCACTCAGGTTCATGTTTTTAGCTTCCAGCATACTACGGACTGGTGGCTGACGGTCCGTATTCAGGATTTTTCCAATTTCTGGATTTTGAGTTGCATGTTTTTGCCATTCCTTGTATTGTCTCTCTTTCCAAACCCCTGGTATGGTTACTGTTTTGCTGTGTTTGATGATCCTGTTTGGTTCAGCTCCCTCTGCCATGTACCAGTTTCCACCTCTGACTCTTTGAGTCCACTCTGAGCGCTTGATTAAACCCTCCCATTGGCTGGGGTTTCTGAGCAGAGCAGCAGCCTCCATGGACCTGAGCCGGTTCGCTTCCAATGTGACCTCATGTTGACCAGCGTTTGGTTTAATGCCTTGTGCAAAAGCATGAAAGAGTGAGGTCTTGCCGCATATGAATATGAGCGTGTTATTGATTAACGCATCATAACGGCCATCGGGATATTGGGCACTCTTTGGTGTGTAGATCAGTGTGACAGTTTGACTGGCAGGTTTATTGGTCGGGTTCACCACTTGCATTTTAGTAAGTTTGCCACGTCTATCCTGTGTTAGTATGACAGCTTTAGTTCCAGTGACCTCTGACAGGAATTGGACATCAAGAATTGTCCCGCTTGTTTTAGGATTCTTGACTTTCTCTGCATGTGATCTTGAGAGTTTACTTGCTTTTGCTGCTTTTTGTTTCTGGTGATCTCTGAATTTATCCTTTACTTTGTTAAAGCCAGATTCTGCTTTTTCCCTTATGGCGTCATTCACTTTACCTTGAACAGAAGAAACAATGTGACTGAAGAACTTCTGATGGGACACTTCCACTAAAGCATCAGCCAGTAATTCACTGACGGTGCCGGCCAACTCCTGCTTGAATTCTTTCAGCATCTCAAGTTCTGAAGATGACAGGTCATTTATCTCAACTTTCTCTGTCATAGAGCGTTCTTTTTTAAAAGAATTCAGCTCCTCCTTAAGTTTTAAGAAAAACTTGTCGGACAGAGTGAGTACTGCAGCAGTGGCATCTGCTGCCAGGATCCCGTAGTGGACAGTTTTGATGATGGTTAGAATTGTATGTGCTTTTCCTGTAGTATGAGCTCTAGCTGCGTCCATTATTTTGATTATGGATGAGTTGAGCTTGTTCTGCCAGTCCAGGTCAGCCTTAAATGGTTGTAGAGCAGTTTTGCTGTATCGTTTGAAAATAAACAGCAGGTCACTCCTTCTGTCCTTGTCCTTCAATAGATCGTTGAGTTGTTCCTTATGTTCGAGGTGTGAGAGGATAATAGAGTCTACCAATGTGTTCAAGGGGTTGTTGTCTATGTTGGTTTTCACTTGTTCAACAATTCTCTTTGACAAATCTGCTTTGATTCTTTCAAGTATTTCCTTCAGTAGTGCGTCTTGTGCCTTCTCAAGTCCTTTAAAAATGACTTCCTTCACAATTAGTTTCGAACTGCTTTTTATTGCATTCTTCATGCTTGTTTTTGTGACCTGACTGAAGCTTGCTTTAGCCTGCTTGGAGAGAAACTTTGGCAAAGCCTTCAGCTTTTTCCCTAAACCTTTTAGTGCCATTTTGAAAGCTTTGAAGCCCTGTTTTACCAACTTTATCAACTTACCAACTCCAAAGGAAATAAGTGATATACCGATTGAAATGGCTTTCTCTATAGCCCATGACTTCCAGCTGAACTCTCCTGTCACAAGGGCCTCTATACCGTAGATACAGTCTGATATGCCTTCAGTGATGAGTCCCATGCCAACCTTAGCCAGAGTACCAAATGTAAACACTGTGAGCAATACTCCAGCAACAATCTGAAGAATTCCAAGAAAGAGCACCACCAGAGCACCCCATAATGTGGGCTCTTCTTCGACAGCAAATATATATTTCATACCTTTATTGTAGAGGTTGTAAGCTTCAGCTTGGAGTTCTTCATCAGCACTTGAAACCAGGGAGAAGACTGGCGATTTTTTGGCCAATGCATCCTTTTCCTTGTCACGAATTTCCTCCAGCTTTTTGATGGCCTCAGTGATATTCTCATCAAATGACTTGTACATGTTGCACTTGGCTGTGAATTGCTTTTCAAGGCTGGTTGGGTCATTGTTGGTTGAGGTTGCAGTAGCCATTTTCACAAACTGCAAACAGATCAAGCTTTCTTCAGTGAGATATTCTAGAGAATCTTGTGCTTTTCTCAAATCTGTTATTGCATTAGTGAGATAATCTGGATTCCTCTGCATTATTGTGCAGTATGCATGATTGTAAAAAGCAATGGATGCCCAGCTTTCATCTTGATTCATGGCTTTTTCAAAGAGCTTGGTGCTGACGTCCCATTGTTTTTTATCTAGTGCTATATTTCCAAACTTGATGTAGTGATAAATGCTAGAAGAAGGTGAAGTCTGATTTTCAGACTGACTTTTTGCCTTTGACAAATCATCTTTTAGTCTCAGTTGCAGTTCATCTCTCTTCAACTGTTCAATGTCTTCTGAATGAATTTGCAGCCAGATGCCCCAGAACTCATTCATGACAGCCACAACAGCTCTTTTTTCATCTCCAGCTGTGTCTCTGTAAATCTGTTGAAGTGTTTCACAGTACTCTGAAAACAGTTCCTCTCTCAGATTCATCTCTGTGACATCATCCATCATGCTATTTATCTTTTCCACTGCACATTTGTCCCTGTTTCTCTTCACTTCTTCTAGAGATGTCACCTGAAGATTTTCAGTGAACGTGATAATCTGTGCAGATCCAGGTTTGCCTTTCCGTGCTGTTCGACCAAAAGCCTGAAGTTCCACTCTTTGGTTCTCTGAAAGGAAGGAGAGAATCACAAAGAGTCCCCCGTTATTGTTCACCTGTTTGGACACTTTAATGTCTGTGCCACGCCCAGCCAGGTTTGTGGCAACAATGACGTCTCCAGGAAAAAGTTCCTTTTCCATTTTGCTCAAACTGTCTTTGTCACTGCGGCAGTAGAGAATTATTTCACCTGGGACATTGCTTTTCAGGTCTTCGTAGATCTCGTTGGCTTTGTTGATGGTTTCACAGATTACCAGGGCTGCTCTTCCACCCCTGTATGAATTTGGCGAGATCTGAGCCATGACTGTATGTTTTATTTCAGATTTCCACTCTTCAGATTTCTTCAGTGTACCTTTGACCTCAAACAACAACTTCCTGTTGAAAGTTGGCATTTTGCAGGCAGACAGGTTTGGATATAAGTCCTGCAAAAACAGAATATCTGTTTTGCCGCCAAGTGTTCCTGTTGTTCCATATATCTTTCCCTGGTACTTCTTAAAAAGGGAGATGTTAGAAATATAGTTTGTAACTGTTGAAATTGTGCTCAATTTGATTTGGTGTTTAATCTCAACAAACTGTTGCAGGCCATCGCCCCATTTCTTATTCAGTTCTACAATACCAGTGGATCTGAAGTCCACAGGACAGACATTGTTGTTTTCAACAACATAGTCCCGTCCTTCCCTCAGCTGCATCGCCAGAAAGCCATTCTGAACCCACACGGACACTTTGCTTTCAATCAGACTTTTCAAGAATCCGGGGATGCTGATTTTGTATTTGTTGTTTGTACACGGGGTGTACTGAATCTTCTCTGTGATAAAGTCTGCAATTGGCCTGATAAGACTTTCTTCTGAGTCATAGAGAGGACAACACAAGCCTTCCTCCAAGACAAGAAACGTCAGCTCTGGGATTTGGTGTTTGTTGTACGGGCTAACCTTTCTGAGACAGAGCAATCCCTTATCGTCTGGAGTGTAAATGGTAAACCCATAAGGGATATAGTCCTCCAATTCTTCAAAAAATTCAACCATGGCATCCTGACTCACAGTTTTGAGTTGGTCAGGAAGGTTCTTCTCACTTTTGAAGATCGCCTCTGTAAACCCCATTGGCACAGTTTGGGTTTGTTCAGCAATATTTAAAATGTCCATTGGGTCATCGATTCCAGTTTCTTCTGTGTTGATTGAGTCAAAGACGGCCTTGAAGAATGAGGCTGGAGGACCCTGGACAAATGTCCTATGTCCTGAGGACAGAAAGCCGTACTGAGAAACGTGGCCCCAGATCATGGCGAGGATGGTGTTCAGGTGTTCCATGGAGACCATGGGGCTGGACAGGTAGGTCAGCTGCACTCCCTGATCCAGCAGAAGGGAATCCACTTCATCAATTATAACGCACTGATAGCTGCGATCAGGTCTCACATCCTTCATCTCAAATATCTGGCGAAGGTGATCTGCGGCGAAGGCATCAATGGTTCCATAGACCACATCCTTCTGGTAGCATTCTTTTCGATCCTCATCTTCTGTCTTGTTTGTGTTTGTGTCAACAGTAATGTTAAAGTAGTTGTAGAAATTACTCCATTCTCCTGCATCTCTTTGACATAAGACTGAAGAGCTGGAAACCACATCTACTTTTTCACCTCTCAGCACACGCAGCACTGCAAACATGGCTATGACACAAGACTTTCCTTCTCCAGTTCCCATTTCCAAGAGTTTCCCATTATCAGATAAGGCCAAGAGGCACCAGCTCATCATCTGGGTAGCCCTAGGCCACCATTTCCCCTTAGCCTTGTGTAGGTGAACAGCATTGCATAAAACTGCCAGGACTTCTTGAAGGTCTTCTGTTTCCAGACTGTGACCCAGAGACTTTGCTCGCTGTACATCTTTGTGTTTGTCCATATCACCACTTTTGATGAGGTTTGTTACATAATTTACTACAGTCTCAGATTTACTCAGAGTCTGTTCATCTATGTCTTTCATCTGACGTATTTCATTAAAAAGCATGTCAACACTTTTGCATTTTTCATCTGCAAAGCTCTTTTCTAAATGTTGAATGAGATTCTCAGTTGTATGTGAATCTATGAGCTCGAGGAGAGATCTGTTTCTCTCGTCTGTCCACTTGGATGAAACCTGGTATGTTGACATCAGATGTAAAACTTTCATGATGGAAATGCAGTCTTCATCGTGATGGTGGTGAGCTAATGCTCCAAGGAGGCTCAAGATCTCTGTTGGTGGCCAAAGTGATGGAACGCCAAGAGTGGAAGCCATTTGAAAGACTGCTTTTGCTTCTTCCTTTGAGCCTTGGAATTGCTCTGCACAGGGGAACAAGACATCCAAACACCATCGATTTGCAGCAGATGTCATGATTTTCCCATCTACTGATTCATTTGTAAGCACTTTGAGGAGATTTTCAACAATGGTCAAAACGAAGATCTGATTGGAAAGCAATGGCTTTCCAGTAATTTTATTAAAGACTTGGATGAACTCACTCTTGGTGTTTGTATCGATTAGATTTGTGTGGAGACCCTGAAAAAGACCCTTGATAAATCTGCATTTCAATCCCATTTCTTCACTTTGGAACTTGTGTACGAGAGTCTCCATTACTTCTGCAGTAACAACTTCAGATTCATTCTGTTTGAGCTTTGACAGATCCAGTTTTTCCAAAGAACTTAAGCTTTTTGCATCGATGATGAAACCTCGAATTAGCTGAGGATGTCTATTTTCCATTACGTCTTTGCCATGCTGAAAGTAATCAGAAACGAAGTCATCCAGTACACCATACACAATGTCTGCTCCATAGACATCTCTGAGTGATGTGTCTGTCTTCATGTTTGTGTTTAGAGAAATTCCAAGGTTGTTGTAGAAGGCCGACCACTCCTCAGATTGCTCTTTTGAGTGATCAACAGAGCTCAGAACAATGTCCAGTTTGTTTCCCATGTAGACACACGCGGCTGCAAACATTGCTATGACACATGGGTCTTCTTCTCTTCCAACCAGTTGTGGTGCTCCAGTCTTCTTTTTTATCACTAGTACACACCAGTGCACCATGTGTTTCACTGTAGGCCACCAGCCTTTTGTGTCAAAAACTGCTTTACAGAGAAGAGAGAGACAGTTCTGTACGTTATCTTCATTCAAGGCTCCATCTTGTAAGGAATATCTTGAAGATGGAGAATTTGTTGGTACATTTTCTAAATGTTTTACAACACCAGTGGTGATGTTCTTAATGAAACTAATTTCATCATCATCCAAATTCTGTGACATTTTTAACTCTGCCACAGCTGAAAGTAGACTGTGCTCATCTTTCCTTCTGAGAATCTTTTGGAAATCCTGGATGTCCATATTACCAAGGACCCGTGTGAGAGAGTGCCCGTGTTCATCCGTCCAGTCTGGAGATACGTCATTCACTTGTATCAATGTCAAGACTTTAACCACTGAATCGCCTTGTGCACATTTCTGTGACAGTTCTTTGAGCAGATTAAGTGCTTCAGTTGGAGACCATTGGTTTTTTTCTACAAGTGTTAGGATCATTTTTGTGGTTTCAGAGTGCGTTGGGATTGAATCTGTGAGCTCTGATAAAAGAAGTTTCAAGCATTCTACTTCCATCTTTGTAATAAACACAGAGCTCCGTTCAACTGCCGTCTGCAGTGACGATGTGAGGACGCTCAGGAACTCAACAACAAAGATCTTCTCAGTGGAGAGCTCGTCTCCCATCCATTGTTTAGCGATGAGGACGGCATCAGCATTACACTCCCCAGTCTCATCCAAGAAGTGTATCAAGGTGAGATATAGGGCTTGAGTCAGTGTCAAACTTTCAGAATAATTGGATGCTGATTTGTCAATAGACCCCACCAGGAAGTGCACGTGGTCAGAGATGACTTGTAGGACAACTCCCTGAGAAGTTTCCAGAGACAGAGCGCTCAGCTCGGTGACGTAGACCTGGGTGTGCTGCAGAGTGCTGAGAGACGGTGGATCAATAATCCATTCACTGAAGAGCAGTTTGTCCAGAGCTGGAAGGATCTTTCCCAGCTGATCAGCTGTCAGTTCAGGGAGACTCAGATCTGAAACCTCAATGTCACATTTCAAAGAGAGGATTGCTAGAAAATCATCACTGCTCTTATCTGACTCGGCCTCAAATTCATCCAAATGTCCTTTCAGAACTTTTTTCTTCGACTCCTGTAAAATGGTGTCTGTAATATGTTTTTCGTGCTGCTTTTCAGCTTGGTTCCTTGATTTTTGTAATCTTTGATTAAGCTCTTCTCTTTTTCTTTCCTCTTCTCTTCTCATTTCCTCTTTTCTCCTCTTTTGCTCCTCTTGTCTTCTCATTTCCTCTTCTCTTCTCATTTCCTCTTCTCTCCTCCTATGCTCTTCTTCTCTTTTCCTCTCCTCTTCTCTTCTCATTTCCTCTTCTCTCCTCTTTTGCTCCTCTTGTCTTCTCATTTCCTCTTCTCTCCTCCTTTGCTCCTCTTGTCTTCTCATTTGCTCCTCTTGTCTTCTCCTTTCCTCTTCTCTTCTCATTTGCTCCTCTTGTCTTCTCCTTTGCTCCTCTTGTCTCCTCTTTTGCTCCTCTTCTCTTCTCATTTCCTCTTCTCTCCTCCTTTGCTCCGCTTGTCTTCTCTTTTGCTCCTCTTGTCTTCTCCTTTGCTCCTCTTGTCTTCTCATTTCCTCTTCTCTCCTCTTTTGTTCCTCTTGTCTCCTCCTTTGCTCCTCTTGTTTTCTCATTTGCTCTTCTCTTCTCCTTTGCTCCTCTTGTCTTCTCATTTGCTCCTCTTGTCTTCTCCTTTGCTCCTCTTGTCTTCTCCTTTGCTCCTCTTGTTTTCTCATTTCCTCTTCTCTCCTCTTTTGCTCCTCTTGTCTCCTCCTTTGCTCCTCTTGTCTTTTCCTTTGCTCCTCTTGTCTTCTCATTTGCTCTTCTCTTCTCTTTTGCTCCTCTTGTCTCCTCCTTTGCTCCTCTTCTCTTCTCATTTGCTCTTGTCTCGTCCTTTGCTCCTCTTGTCTCCTCCTTTGCTCCTCTTGTCTTCTCATTTGCTCTTCTCTCCTCCTTTGCTCCTCTTCTCTTCTCATTTGCTCTTGTCTCGTCCTTTGCTCCTCTTGTCTCCTCCTTTGCTCCTCTTGTCTTATCATTTCCTCCTCTCTCCTCCTTTGCTCTTCTTCTCTTCTCATTTCTTCTTCTCTCCTCCTTTGGTCTTCTTCTCTTCTCCTCTCCTCTTCTCTTCTCATTTCCTCTCGATCCCTGACTTCCTTGTGAAAGCAGTATTCACACTTGTAGATACTATTGTGGCCAACATGTCTGAAGTATTCACCTCCATTGAACACGTAAACCTCCTGACCATGAACAGTCGCTCGGGAATAATCATTGAAGCTGCGGCATGGAGGTAGAACTCTAGAACAAATGCAACATCTCAGGCTGTTGCCCATGCTGTGTTCTGATGGTACGTTCCCCATTTTGGCTGATTTAATCCTCAGTAAGGTGAAATTTTTCAAATCGAGGCAGTTTCAGTCTGAAAGATAAATATATCAAAAATCTACATTACTTTGACAAAACAGAAAAATACAACCTCATCTCACAAAAATCCGTAAAATGCCCACGACCTCTCACCACTATTTTCCGTGGTACCAACACGGAAAGTGGTATAATTACGTGTGGGCACCACGGATATTGTACCATGCAAAGTCAATGGGATCCGTGGTCGTGATATATACACGGATTATGACATTATTATTGTTTATGTATTATTCTTTGTCATAGTGGCTAAATTATGCGTTTCTGTCACGCAAGGTACTGTTTGTTACTGTCAGTTTGTAAAAACATGTTTTTAACGCTGTTTTAGCAGTGTTTTATTGAGGTTTTAATGGGAGCACCACGGATATAGTACTATGCAAAGTCAATGGGATCCGTGGTCGTGATATATACACGGATTATGACATTATTATTAGTGCCACGGCCCCCGGCCAAAGGCACGACTCCTCCAAAGCTATGCAATAGCAAGGAGGAGTAATGCATCTGGCCGGAGGCCGTGGCACTAATAATAATGTCATAATCCGTGTATATATCACGACCACGGATCCCATTGACTTTGCCTATTGTTATTCTGCGGGTTTATTATTCCTCATCTTCCGGACAGATTTCGGTTCGCTACTCCTCCTACAGCTTTGAGAAAACGCGAAAAGTAAAAATGTAGAAACGTGCGCCTTAATCGGGAATCGTGTGCTATGACTTTTATAAGCAATTGGCGTGCACGTTTTTGCGCAACGTGCACAAACGTGCGCGCTAAAACCCATCCGGAATGCATTGGGAGAACTTTGGGGCCTCACCACCCGCACACCGTTACTCAAAAAATTCTGAACCATATTAGAAAGTTGTAGGCCCTGAATTTAACTACAGTCCTGTGGATTTTCAGAGCGATGGCACAAATAGTTTTTGCACGAAGTGCAAAAACATTTCCAAATTTCCAAACAAATGGGGAGATCATTTTCCCATGTATTCCTATGGCGCCATTCAAAGCGGATGGGAGAAAAAAGACGAAATTCACCTTTTTTCTGAGTCACGTCTTTCTCATAGTTGCACGTAGAAATGTCATTCAAACTTCAAAACGGAGGAAAACTTCTCTTCTCTCTCTGAACCTGGAACTGTTTTTTCCTAAAATGTACACTTTTCAAGATATGAGCGCTCAAGCGAGGACTGGAAATCACTTTTTTGTCAAATCTAGAGGCAGGTTGTAATTGATTAGAGTGAGGAAACATTCAAAAAATAAACATAATTTTTATTTGTAACTCGAGCTCAAGGCCAAACCGTAAAAGCTAGAAAGATCATTTTTGGTCAGAATGTAGACATAGATGTTGAGATTCAAATAATGTGACTTTGACAGGCGTGGTGTGCACAAAATTTGAACAGGGGGGCCAACAGACACGCCAATTCCTGCCACGGTCTCCATTGACTGCAATGTAAAAAAAAGTTTTCTTCAAAAAAATAAGATTTACAGAATCTGCTAGGTTCTCTGTTTCTCAAAATGTTTTCGTTTTTCTGCTAAGAGCTACGGTTTGATCACAAGGTGGAGTTATTTGAGGCTTGTCACAAGGCAACAGCTCAGCTGTTGACTGATTAGGCTGACCCAGAACTGGTCACATGACCCAGTCAGTACCGAATTCATATAGTATAACCTGAAAAATGGAGAAATCTGAACCCTGACCTTTTGACCTTAGATGATCCCCAGTCCTGCTGGGAACAGGTTCATGGTATATATATATATATATATATATATATATATATATATATATATATATATATATATATATATATATATATATATATATATATATATATATATATATATATATATATATGTATGAATGAATGCTGAAGCTGGTAATTAATGAATGAATGAATGCTGAAGCTGGGAATGAATGAATGAATGAATGCTGAAGCTGGGAATGAATGAATGAATGAATGAATGAATGAATGAATGAATGAATGAATGAATGAATTAATTAATGAATGAATGAATGAATGCTGAAGCTGGTAATGAATTAATGAATGCTGAAGCTGGGAATTAATTAATTAATTAATTAATGAAGCTGGTAATGAATGAATGAATGAATGAATGAATGAATGAATGAATGAATGAATGAAAGCTGAAGCTGGTAATGAATGAATGAATGCTGATGCTGGTAATGAATGGATGAATGAATGAATGAATGAATGAATGAATGAATGAATGAATGAATGAATGAAGCTGGTAATGAATGAATGCACGAATGAATGAATGAATGAATGAAGCTGGTAATGAATGAATGAATGAATGAATGAATGAATGAAGCTGGTAATGAATGAATGAATGAATGAATGAATGAATGAATGAATGAATGAATGAATGAATGAATGAATGCTGAAGCTGATAATGCATTTTTGAATGAATGAATGAATGAATGAATGCTGAAGCTGATAATGCATTTTTGAATGAATGAATGCTGAAGCTGGTAATTAATGAATGAATGCTGAAGCTGGTAATGAATGAATGAATGAAAGAATGAATGAATGAACGAATGCTGAAGTTGGTAATGAATGAATGAATGAATGAATGAATGAATGAATGAATGAATGAATGAATGAATGAATGAATGAATGAATGAATGAATATGTTATAGTCCAATATCTCTCGAATGGTTTGACATACAGAGTCATGGGTGATGTCATATGACTCAGTATCGAGTCCTTGACCCTCATTGGTGCAATTTAGCCCCGCCCCTTCTTCTGATTGGCCGATACGTTATAGTCCAATATCTTTTGAATGGTTTAACATACAGAGTCATGGCTGGTGTCATAGGACTCAGTATCGAATCCTTGACATTCATTGGTGCAAATTAGCCCCGCCCCTTCTTCTGATTGGCCGATAGTTATAGTCCAATAACTTTTGAATGGTTTGACATAGAGAGTCATGGGTGGTGTCATTGGACTCGGTATTGAGTCCTTCACCTTTATTGCTTGTAAAATGTACACAAATGTGCAGCAGCCCGCTGTGGCACTCTCGAAATTTCTGCAAGGAAATTGTCTAGTTATTTATATATTATTCTTTGTTATAGTGGCTAAATTATGCGTTTTTGTCTCGCAAGGTACTGTTTTTTACTGTCAGTTTGTAAAAACATGTTTTTAACGCTGTTTTAGCAGTGTTTTATTGAGGTTTTAATGGGAGCACCACAGATATAGTACTATGCGAAGTCAATGGGATCCGTCACCCGATTTGACTGCTGTCATACCATTGAATGAAGGACAAAACAATAACAATCATCCAATAGATATGGGCCAGTAGGGCCCTACTCTACCTACTAGTAGGCGCAGGAGGCTGTTATCGCCCCTTTCTATGGCTAACCCCATGTTATTAATGCTTGCTATGGAGCTCACACCTCATTATCGCCCCTTTCTATGGCTAACCCCATGTTATTAATGCTCAGTCGGCACAGAAGTTTTGTCATGAAGCTCATACCTCACCTCCCTTTTTTATGTATTTAGCAAGAATTTTAAAACTTGAACAATAGAATTCAACGTAAAATGCCGGATCTTGTCCATTAAAAACAATACTTTTTGGAACATAGTGTAACGACCACAGATAAGATAAGGCCTTGCCCGCCTGGGCAACACATCAGCATTTGTCCGACTGGTTATTGCAGTTGACTGTGGTCTGGGAGACTGTGGTTCGAGAAATGCTCTGGGCACGACTTGTTCGCCACGGTATTTTCCTCATTGTGTTATGGTTTTCTATTAATATCTTTAAAATTTCTAAACACAAAAACACAAAAGTGTCCTTGATAATTCAATAATACAATAGGTTCATGTTAAGGACATCCGTTTTAATTAGTTCTCCTTCGATTATGACATGTTTTTAATGCTCAGTAGGCACAGGAGGTTTGTTATGTATTGTTATGAGGCCTATTTCGTGTCTATTTTTGCACAGTTCACTAAGGAGGCTAAAATTCTAGACTCTGTATCAGGAGGTGACTTTCATCCACTGTGCAGAGTTTCAGATCTGTGTGACCTTCGGAAGTGTCAAAGGTCACTGCGTCTGTTGCTTCTCGGCCTGCGAAGACTATTTTGTGTCTTTTTTTGCATAGTTCACTAACGCTTTGAGTTAAGAGGCTGAAATTCTAGACTCTGTATCAGGAGGGGACTTTCATCCACTGTGCGGAGTTTTAGATCTGTGTGACCTTCGGAAGTGTCAAAGGTCACTGTGTCTGTTGCTTTTCAGCCTGCGAAGACTATTTCGTGTCTTTTTTTGCATAGTTCACTAACGCTTTGAGCTAAGAGGCTGAAATTCTAGACTCTGTATGAGGAGGTGACTCTCATCCACTGTGCCGAGGTCCAGACCCGTGCGACCTTCGGAAGTGCCAAAGGTCACCATGTGTGGTGCCTTTTTCGGGCCTTTTTTGTGTGTTTTTTGAACAATTCACTAACGCTCTGAGCTGGGAGGCTGATTTTTGACTATGTTGCAATGCAGAAGGCCCTTTGCTAGGATCTTTTGGTCCCGTGGCTGTATGACCTCCACAGATTTAGTTGGCGTTGCAGAGGGTTCACAGAGTTGAGACTTGGCAAGCCTAATCTAGGCCCCATATGGAGGCCACAGGTCAAGTTTTACTTGGTTTGGTCAAATTTTGTGGCAACGGTGTCCGTTCTAATGTTGGAAAAGGTGACGTTTCAAAGCCCCGCCCACAGGTCCGATCTGCACCAAACTAACGTCTGTCTGATCAGGGGATGCCCCCAAACAACATATAAAAAATTCAGACTCCTAGCTAAAGGCGTTAGTGAACTATGCAAAAAAAGACACAAAATAGGCCCTGTTCCATTAGTCAGGAGGCTCTCAGAGCTAGAGGTTTCTACACCCTCCTAACCAGCCAGAACGTTTTGGAGGAAACACTGTTGCAGGAGTCATAGAAATTTGAATTTTGTATATGTTGTTTGGGGGGCATCCCCTGATCAGACAGACGTTAGTTTGGTGCAGATCGGACCTGTACTTTTCGATGGGCGGGGCTTTGAAACGTCACCTTTTCCAACATTCGAACGGACACCGTTGCCACAATATTTGACCAAACCAAGTAAAACTTGACCTGTGGCCTCCATATGGGGCCTAGATTGGGCTTGCCAAGTCTGAACTCTGGCCTTCGGCAGGAGGATCCCCCCTTATGAGCCTGGTCCTGCTCAAGGTTTCTTCCCTCCTAAAGGGGAGTTTTTCCTTGCCACTGTTTGGCTTAAGGTTTTTCTCCGTCTAGAGACAACATCTTTTGTATTAGACGCTATATAAATAAAATTGAATTGAATTGAATTGAATTGAATTGAACTCTGTGAACCCTCTGCAATACCAACTAGCTCTGTGGAATTCGTACAGCCACGGGACCTAAGGATCCTAGCAAAGGGCCTTCTGCATTGCAACATAGTCAGAAAATCAGCCTCCTAGCTCAAAGCGTTAGTGAATTATTCAAAAAACACACAAAAATGGCCTGAAAAAGGCACCACACACGGTGACCTTTACATTGCCGTAGGTCGCATGGGTCTGGACCTCGGCACAGTGGATGAGAGTCACCTCCTGATACAGAGTCTAGAATTTCAGCCTCCTAGCTCAAAGCGTTAGTGAACTATGCAAAAAAAGACACAAAATAGTCTTCGCAGCCCAGAAAAGCAACAGACGCGGTGACCTTTGACACTTCCGAAGGTCACACAGATCTGAAACTCCGCACAGTGGATGAAAGTCCCCTCCTGATACAGAGTCTAGAATTTCAGCCTCCTAGCTCAAAGCGTTAGTGAACTGTGCAAAAATAGACACGAAATAGGCCTCATAACAATACATAACAAACCTCCTGTGCCTACTGAGCATTAATAACATGTCATAATCGAAGGAGAACTAATTAAAACGGATGTCCTTAACATGAACCTATTGTATTATTGAATTATCAAGGACACTTTTGTGTTTTTGTGTTTAGAAATTTTAAAGATATTAAAAGAAAACCATAACACAATGAGGAAAATACCGTGGCGAACAAGTCGTGCCCAGAGCGTGTCTCGAACCACAGTCTCTCAGACCACAGTCAACTGCAATAACCAGTCGGCCAAATCCTGATGTGTTGCCCAGGCGGGCAAGGCCTTATCTTATCTGTGGTCGTTACACTATGTTCCAAAAAGTATTGTTTTTAATGGACAAGATCCGGCATTTTACGTTGAATTCTATTGTTCAGGTTTTAAAATTCTAGCTAAATACATAAAAAAGGGAGGTGAGGTATGAGCTTCATAACAAACTTCTGTGCCTACTGAGCATTAATAACATGGGGTTAGCCATAGAAAGGGGCGATAACAGCCTCCTGCGCCTACTAGTAGGTAAAGTAGGGCCCTACTGGCCCATATCTATGGGATGATTGTTATCGTTTTGTCCTTCATTCAATGGTATGACAGCAGTCAAATCGGGTGACGGATCCCATTGACTTCGCATAGTACTATATCTGTGGTGCTCCCATTAAAACCTCAATAAAACACTGCTAAAACAGCGTTAAAAACATGCTTTTACAAACTGACAGTAACAAACAGTACCTTCGCGACAAAAACTCATAATTTAGCCACCATAACAAAGAATAACATGTAAATAATAATAATGTCATAATCCGTGTATATATCACGACCACGGATCCCATTGACTTTGCATAGTACTATATCCGTGGTGCTCACACGTAATTATACCATTTTCCGTGTTGGTACCACGGATAATAGTGGTGAGACGTCGTGGGCATTTCACGGATTTTTGTGAGATCAGGTTGGAAAAATATTCTATCAATATTTATTTGTGTATCAATATTTAGCGTGTTAGTGGCTGAATGATGGAAAATAATCTAATTACGTTTTTTTTCCAATATTGCGATTTAATATGCAAATATTTTTCCTTCAATAAAATTTAATGGATGATTTTATTACTCAAACAATATTATATACATTTAGTGTAAAATGTTCTTACAAAGACCAGGCATCTTTGTTTTAAGTCTTGCATATTTTAATTTATCCAGTAAATACAATATACAGAGTAATGATAACAATAGAACTAATGCTTTGTTTTTTTAGAAAGTTTTAACCAGATTACTTCAACACCACTAACCAACATTTCTACTACCTCAGACATACAATTTAAACTGACAAAACAATGAAGGTAATACGAATTTGAAAGAGTAAATTTTGTTCATATTTTTTTCACATCATCATCATCTTCTCCCGCTTTATCCGTTCTGGTCGCGGGGGCAGCAGCCTCAGCAGGGATGCCCAGACTTCCTTCACCCCAGACACTCTTCCTCCAGCTCTTCCTCCAGCTCTTCCTCCATCTCTTCCTCCAGCTCTTTCTCCAGCTCCTTCTCCAGCTCTTCCTCCATCTCTTCCTCCAGCTCTTCCTCCAGCTCTTCCTCCAGCTCTTCCTCCATCTCTTCCTCCAGCTCCTCCTCCAGCTCTTCCTCCATCTCTTCCTCCAGCTCCTCCGGGGGGAGTCCGAGGCGTTCCCAGGCCAGCCGAGAGACATAGTCTCTCCAGCGTGTCCTGGGTCTTCCCCGGGGTCTCCTCCCAGAGGGACATGCCTAGAACACCTCTCTAGGGAGGAGGGACATGCCTGGAACACCTCCCTAGGGAGGAGGGACATGCCTGGAACACCTCCCTAGGGAGGAGGGACATGCCTGGAACACCTCCCTAGGGAGGAGGGACATGCCTGGAACACTTCCCTAGGGAGGAGGAACATGCCTGGAACACCTCCCTAGGGAGGAGGGACATGCCTGGAACATCTCCCTAGGGAGGCGTCCAGGAGGCATCCGGTACAGATGCCCAAGCCACCTCAGCTGACTCCTCTCAATGTGAAGGAGCAGCGGCTCGACTCCGAGCTCCTCCCGGGTGACCGAACTCCTCACCCTATCTCTAAGGGAGGAAACTCATCTCTAAGGGAGGAAACTCATCTCTAAGGGAGGAAACTCATCTCTAAGGGAGCGTCCAGCCACCCTGCGGAGGAAACTCTTCTCTAAGGGAGCGTCCAGCCACCCTGCGGAGGAAACTCATCTTGGCCACTTGTATCCGTGATCTTGTCCTTTCGGTCACTACCCAAAGTTCATGACCATAGGTGAGGGTAGGGGCGTAGATTGACCGGTAAATCGAGAGCTTCGCCTTTCGGCTCAGCTCCCTCTTCACCACGACGGTCCAGTGCATCGACCGCAGTACTGCGGACGCTGCACTGATCCGTCTGTCAATCTCCCGCTCCATTGTTCCCTCACTCGTGAACAAGATCCCGAGATACTTGAACTCCTCCACCTGAGGCAGGACTTCTCCACCCACCCGGAGAAGGCATGCCACCCTTTTCCGGTGGAGAACCATGGCCTCGGTCTTGGAGGTGCTGATTCTCATCCCTGCCGCGTCGCACTCGGCCGCAAACCGCCCCAGCACATGCTGGAGGTCCCGGTCTGATGAAGCCAACAGGACAACATCATCTGCAAAAAGCAGAGATGAAATCCTGAGGTCCCCAAACCGGATCCCCTCCGGCCCCTGGCTGCGCCTAGAAATCCTGTCCATAAAGATTATGAACAGGACCGGTGACAAAGGGCAGCCCTGCCGGAATTTTTTTAGTTGTTCTTTTTAAATCAGATTTGACAAAATATTTAATATTGGGACCAATGAAAACAGTGAAATTAAACTATTTAAAATGTTAACAATTTGAATAATACAAGAAATCCCAGCGTTAATTTCATCCTAG
Source organism: Cololabis saira (assembly GCF_033807715.1). Classification (NCBI taxonomy): domain Eukaryota; kingdom Metazoa; phylum Chordata; class Actinopteri; order Beloniformes; family Belonidae; genus Cololabis; species Cololabis saira. The sequence continues at coordinate 55,250,432 of NC_084589.1, read as the reverse complement.
TTGGAGCAGTTTAACTATTGTGGCTTCTGAAGTGCTTCTGGTTTAAGGCTTCGTTCCTCTAAAATAAAGTAGAACAGTTCTTTGGTCTTGCTGAGATTCAGAAACTAACCTCAGCATAATTATGGGCATGCCAAGTAATGGCATGACCATATTGCAATCGTCCAGAATGGCCCAAAGGGCAATGTTGCTAGCATTTTGCTAACAAGCTAAAGTCACAAAAGTCCCACGTCACACCAGTGGGTGTACAGCATGACCCCGCTCTGATGTGGAAAAAAAAATCCCCAAAACATAAAACACGCCCGAAAAAATGAGGAAAAACATGAAAATGAAGGCGATATAATGGTATACAGAAAAGGTTTCCCTTTTCTTCCTTATTACAGTTTTTCACAGTTGCTAATACCCAAAAATCAAAAATTTGGCACAATTTGCACAACCTTCACTTCATGTACCAATTGCTCGACCCAAGTTGGCACTACTTCACACTCCCTTAACTGCATTAGAGTCTGACTTTCCTTCTTTACATTCTGATGTCAATTACAAATCCCGTGGCATCAACCTATAACACACAAATATTCATAACACTACACACAATGTTCAGTCGTTGAACACACTTCTCAAATAAAATCTCAAAGCATCAAACTACAACACACAAATATTCAAATCTCTAAACTTTCAGGTCTGTTGAGCAATTTTCAATCAGGACTGCAGTATAAAATGTATGACACCGCAATGGAGGTGAATGAGTACATTTTCATTTATGAGGTTGGGTTCAACCTCGTGAAGAAGAGGCGCCGGGGCAGAAGTGTCATTGGCCAGCGGGCCATTGTTGAGGTCCCCGGCCAGCGTGGTGGCAACTTCACGATGTGTGCGGCCATGAATCATCATGGCATCCTCCACCATCATGCCCACCTAGGGGCCTATAATACTGCCCGTCTCCTTGCCTTCCTGGACGGCCTGCATGACCTGCTAATACCACCTGGTGGGATGGATGTCCCACATCGGATCCATTATATCGTCATCTGGGACAATGTCAGTTTCCATAGGGCTGCTCTGGTGCGTGGGTGGTTCCAGGACCACCCACGCTTTTCCACTCTATTTCTTCCACCTTACTCTCCCTTCCTTAATCCAATAGAGGAATTATTTTCAGCATGGAGGTGGAAGGTGTTTGAACGGACCCCCCCGGGCCGGGTCCCACTGCTCCGGGCCATGGAGGAGGCTTGTGGCGACGTAAGCGTGGAGGCCTGTCAGGGCTTCATTCGCCACTCAAGGCGATTCTTCCAATGCTGCCTAGACAGGGAGCACATTGATGTGATGTGGACGAGCCCTCTGGCCTGACAGGAACCGGAGGCATGATGGCAAATTTTTTTTTGTGAGGGGGGGTTACTGTACTGTACTGTTCTGTGTGTGCTAAAATTAAACTTTTTTTGGTTGCATATTTGTGTGCTGTTTTATGTTTGACTATACAAAAGAAGGCCTACAGACATTTTACAAAAGGAGAAAAAGCACATTTTCCAAAGTCATTGTCATTATTATGGTGTGTTCTGTTTCTATAATTGTGTTTTCAGTTTTGCACCTAAGTGTGCTGTAAATGCTTGGTAGTGTGCAGACAAATGCTTAGTTGTGTGTACTCAATGAATGGTATGTGTGTGTCATTTGAAAAAATGGCTATGTGTACCAAATGAAAACACGGGTTCCATTTTGTGAACAGGTAAGAGATTTGATGGCAAAGAGTCATCTTGCAAAGGGAGTGTCAGGTTTAGCATTTTGTGTGTGAGGTTTTCAGATCTGTGTGTTCAGTTTGAAAAAAGCTGTTATTGTTTTGAGAAATGGGTGTTAACAGTTGTATGTCATACATCGTTGGATGCGTCTCCATCGTGCCTCGATGGGCATTACCTTTCTCAGTAATAGGGGTTACCGTGGCAACGCTAGATGCCAAAAAGCAAAAAAAAAGGTGAAAATTCGGACGCTTATTGCTCGGCCGAACTTTATCGTAGAGACATCGTTCAAACTTTCAATCACTCGGCCCGATCGGCACTAACGGACTCTCGAACATCATTATGTTATTTATAACAATTTTTGCGATATTGACCTTTCATGTTTTTTTTATTTCCGTTTGACTTTGGACGCTTGTTGCTTCAACATATTCAAATTTCATGAAGCTGTGATTTAAGGAAATCTTATGTCAAAATCCAGGCCAAATGGCCCCATTCATTCGGATGGGGTTTTTTACCACGGTGAAAAAAAAACCTATCCGTTAACGTAGCCTGAACCAGAACGTGTACCCATGCATGGCATACATCGTTAGATGCGTCTCCATCGTGCCTCGAAGGGCATTACTTGCCTCAGTCAAAGACGCCAAAAAGCGCGCCCCATTAATAACTATGGGGAGCAGAGGAATGAATGCAATACAACCGTAAACACCTCAAACTGACATAAAACCACTCCGAACACAAACACTACAGCCCCAAACCAAAGCAGAGAGAGGGGACGAATGGGCAGTAGGGCACGCCCATATCAAAATTTCCTGAAATTTTCTAGTGTGTTTTACTCTTGTTATGATTCAAAAACTAATTTCAACGTCAGCAGGGATCGCTCCTGCACCACTTCAGTGTAGGACAGTAATGGCTAGGCGTGTCCCGATCAGGTTTATTTGGCAGATTCAGAGTCATTTGATTTGATGAGTCCAAATCGGAATGAACAAATGCAAAATAAACAGATCCAGGTTGTCACCTTATTTTATCATTTTGCACTTAAACAGTGCAGTTCTGTTTGAGGTAACTTGAACAATCAAATAATAATAGTGCAACTATTAAGTAGTAAAAATAGTGCAAAATTCAACATACATTTTAATTAAATAAAACCAGCAGCTCAACTGAAAATACCCAGCAAGTATTTAAACAAATAAGTAAATAAAAGAGCAACAGTGTCATAAGGTCAGGCAGTAATGTGCTTTTTAGATTGAACTCTTACTTCTGACTGTCCTTTTCTGGCTAAAAGAATAAAATGTTTGTGTTTGAAGTGTCCTACAATCTTCCTCACGGTAGCCAGGGTGTCTATCACGCTGCGTTGAGAAAGAAAGCCCTCGTGCACGCAAAGTTGGCAAAAATGCGCGACACAGTCAGTGGCGTTTTTATGAACGCTCTGCTAGGAAGACGACACAACCGGCAGCTTAGTTCGGTTAGCAGCGTTGTTGCATAAAATGACGTGGACCTGTTGCCTGTTGATACACCAGTTGTTTAGTATTGTTTCTATAGTCTGGCGATCAAAGGGGTAGGGTTAGGGTTTCGATCAAGTCTGAAACATCGTGATCAGGCCTGATTTCCTATCATGTGATCAGATCGGGACATCCCTAGTTATGGAGCTTGTCCACTACTCTGCTCTACTCTTCTCAACTCGGCTCTGCTGCTGTGACATACTTGAGTGTCTGACACAAACCAAGAAGGAACAAGATTGTATATGTGGTGCTTGGTTTATGGCTTGTATTTAATATCAAGTTAAAGCAGCACTATGTAACGTTTCCAGCTTAATATCATATTTCATCATCATCATTGTGATGGAACATCAACTTCCAACAGGTTTAATGAACCTCTGTCATGGTCTGAGGGGTCTGTATCGCCTTCACTGGCACTATGTAACTTTGAGGAGCATGGTAGGAACCCTGCCACACTAAAAAACTACACATTTTTACGGCTTTGACTGCTTTACGGCATACGTCACTTCCCCCTCCTTCCCCATTCGTAGTGGAGACCAAAGCTGGGCGGGGCTTGGAGCGCAGAGCTCAGCAGAAGCTGGTGTCATGGTAACCATGGTAACCCATCCAGACCAAAGCTGGGCGGGACGTGGAGCGCAGAGCTCAGCAGAAGCTGGTATCATGGCCCAAGCAGCGGAAAAACCAAGAAAATAAAAGTTTTATCAGAGGAGGCAAAAAAAGAAGGCGGGAGAGTAACAAGCTAAATGCCCGGACAAGAATAAACATTGGCCCGGTCTCGTGCCAAAAAGTGATTGTGTGCTAGAATCTGATTTGTGGCCGCGGGAGCGCGCACAGCAGCCCGTTGAGCGATAGCGTTTAAATGTCAGATTTTCAGATTATGAAGCTCAAGAATTAGATAGAGTCATATTTAGGCAGAAACAACTTTTCATTAACTGTATTTGGCCTTCAATCAATTTTTTGCAGGTGAAAATGCCTATTTTGTGTTGTAAAAGAGTTAAAAGCAATCCTGTGAGCTCTAGTGTTTATATTATGAAGCTCAAGAATAAGATCAAATCATATTTAGGTAGAGACAACTTTTCATTAACTGTATTTAGCCTTCAATCAATTTTTGGCAGGTAAAAAGACCCATTTTCAGGGGAGAAATCAGATTCTGGCAGGCAATCACTGCGTTCACTCGCTGGTGTGAGCTGAAAGACGAGGAGGGATGTCCGACCGATGGGGATTTATGGGGATAAAACAAGAGACAGAATTGTTATGATACAAATGTAAATGTAGAGTTCTTTGTTCAATAAGAATCAAAACTAGAAAATTTCAGGAAATTTTGATATGGGCATGCCCTACTGCCCATTCGTCCCCTCTCTCTGCTTTGGTTTGGGGCTGTAGTGGTTGTGTTCTTGGTGGTTCTATGTCAGTTCGAGGTGTTTACGGTTGTATTGCATTCATTCCTGTGCTCCCAATAGCTATTAATGGGGCGCGCTTTTTGGCGTCTAGCGTCCCCACGGTAACACTTTTGACTGAGAAAAGTAATGCCCATCGAGGCACGATGGAGACGCATGTAACGATGTATGCCATGCATGGGTGCACGTTCTGGTTCAGGCTACGTTAACGGATAGGTTTTTTTTCACCGTGGTAAAAAACTCCATCCGAATGAATGGGGCCACTTGGCATGGATTTTGACATAAAATTTCCTTAAATTCCAGCTTCATGAAATTTGAATATGTTGAAGTCCACAGCGTGCCGAGTCGGGGAACATTTGTACAATGTCTCTACGATAACCTGTTGCCTAGCAACAAGCGTCCAAAGTCAAATGGAAATTTAAAGGAGCTTGGGGCCGGATTGTGGCAGGATTTATGAAAAAAATTCGTATACATTTTAAGTTTTCTAGTAATAATGTCAGATGAAGCATTCCAAACCCAAAAGAATGATTCCTCTAGTGTATCTCTCCTTTGCCTTAAACAGTCTGTGTGCTGCAAAATGTGCTGCAATTCGGTCCCGAATTTCCCGCGCCGGGCTGCAGATGTGATGTCACATGACGCTGCATGTGCGTTCTCCCCGTTCTCCCGTGCCGGCTTCACTGTTGGCTGCAGTACCCCCAACGGCCGTCGTGGTGAAGGGTGGCGCTAGAGAGTCTCATTTCTTAAAAGGAGCCTCAAGCTCCTTTAAAAAAAAAAAGGTAAATATCGCAAAAACCGTAATACGTAGCAAAATGAGGTAGTACGGTGCGTTAGTGCCAATCGGGCCGAGTAAATTTGAACGATGTCTCTACGATAAAGTTCGGTCTAGCAATAAGCGTCCGAAAACGCTTTTTGGCATGAAGCGTTGCCACGGTAACACTTTTGACTGAGAAAAGTAATGCCCATCGAGGCATGGTGGAGACGCATCCAACGATGTATGCCATGCATGGGTGCACGTTGCGGTTCGGGCCGTATTAATGGACGAAAAAAGAGTGCGGAATAAGAATAATAAGAAAAGGGAAACCTTTTCTGTATACTAATATATCGCCTTCATTTTCATGTTTTTCCTCATTTTTCCGTCCGTGTTTTATTTTTTGGGGATTTTTTTTCCCACATCAGAGCGGGGTCATGCTGTACACCCGCTGGTGTGACGTGGGACTTTTGCGACTTTAGCTTGTTAGCAAAATGCTAGCAACATTGCCCCTTGGGCCATTCTGGACGATTGCAATATGTTCATGCCATTACTTGGCATGAACATAACTAGAATGTTTTCACATTCGTCTTGGGTTTTGGTAATTCTAAAATTACTGAGAATATCAACAACAGACACAGAATAATAATAGTGATCATAAAATTGTGTAATTGGCAATGAGGAAGCTTTATAAAATAATAATACAATTGAATAGAATTACAGCACTAGAGGAAAGAATGCAATGCAAAGAAAATGTATAGAACATTTCTACTATTTTTCCTGAGAACTGTAAAATTATGCAGGGCTGATCTGCAAAACGTTCAGTTATTGACAGGTTATAAAGTATTTTTTTATTTTGTCAGTAACTATGTTGGACTACTAATTTATGACAAAGTCCCTGTAAAAAACGTGACAGGAAAAAGATGCCGTAGAACAAAACCAGAGCGCATTATCAAATGCAGCGACGGGGACAGGAGTTTTCCGGCAGTACGTCCTGGTGCATCATGGGAAATGTAGTTCTTTCTGGTAAAGCACTACCATTTTGTCCAAAGGAGCCGCCAAACTCAACAAAAGCTGAAAGTTACATTGTGCTGCTTTAACACACACCCAAGTGTGTTATACCTCAAAACGTGCGTCTCCATCCTGCGACATCAGGCATTACTTTTCTCTTTCAAAAGCGTTACCGTGGCGACTCTAGAAGCCAAAAAGCGCGCCCACCCTTCATCTGGTTGGTTCAGACAAAAAAACTTTGCGCCTCAAGCCCCATAATACGGTTTGACGTACATGAACGAAAATCGGTACACACCTGTATCATGTCGCAACTTAAAGAAAAGTCTCTTGGCGCCATGGCCTAAACCAAACAGGAAGTCGGCCATTTTGAACATTCTGAATTAATCGCGTAATTTTGGAGCAATATGAGCCATTCCTTCGAGAATTAATTCAGCTCGAACCGTAATGTGCACCCAGATGTGTTATACATCAAAATGTGCGTCTCCATCCTGCGACTACGCGCATTACTTTTCTCTTTCAAAAGTGTTACCGTGGTGACGCTAGACGCCAAAAAGCGCACCCACCCTTCATCTGATTCAGACAAAAAAAACTTCAAGCCCCACAATACGGTTTGACGTACATGAACGAAAATCGGTACACACCTGTATCATGGCACAACTTAAACTTTATCTTTATTTCAGACTACAAGGTCCATATTGACAAACATGATACAACAGAAGTACAAAACATAAAATAAATTAAAATACAGATTTAAGAAACATACAGGGACTCTCTCCAGTGTTTCTAAAAACAGGAAGAGTATCGGATGCTGCTCCTTTCAGGCATTGTCAGTGTCATTATTATTTCATTATTGGACTTGTTCACTCTCATCATAAAACTGTACATTAAGTTCCTGAGAACAGCACCCAGGGTTGGAACTCCACTGGTAACAAACAAGTGGCTAGCACTAGTCCACCTCGGGCATCATTATAGGCCACTCTCAGCTTTCTATATTTACCAGCACTGTAGCTGCACCACAAGTGGGCAGTATACAGTGGTGAACAGTATGCCTTAAAGAGAGCTATTTTTACATCATCAGTACACATATAAAACTTTGGGGATAACATGTTTGCCTGTGCATACAGTTTACAGTATTGTCTCTGTATATCGTCGTCATCACTGAGGTCATCCCTGATGATGTGACCCAGATATCTGACCCTGTCAACGACACTGAGCACCTTGTTGGCCACAGGAAATGAAGGGAATGTTGCCTTCCGGTCATCCTTGGTTTTCATGATCATGACTACACTCTTTTTTGGATGAAACATAATATCATACTGCAGACCATATTCAGAGCACACATTCAGCAGCTGCTGTAGGCCAGCAGAGCAGGGAGACATGATCACCAAATCATCCGCATACATTAAGTGATTTACGAGTCTCTCCCCCACCATACAGCCAGTCTTACACTTGCTAAGGTTAGTAGAGAGCTCATCCATATATAAATTGAAAAGCACAGGTGACAAAATCCCCCCCTGTTTGACCCCATTAGTCACCAAAAAGGGCCCAGATAGAGTATCGCCCCATCTAACTTGCATAGTTTGATGGGAGTACCAGAAATGTAATATACGTATTAGATAAGAGGGTACACCTCTCTCTTTTAACTTAGTAAATAGTTTTCATGGTTAATTCTGTCAAAGGCCCGACTAGCATCCAGGAAGCATGTGAACATGGTGGAATTATGTTTACTGTACTTGCTGACAGCTTCTTTTAGAGCATATACACACATGTCAGTGCTGTGTTTACTTTTAAAACCAAATTGCTCATCAGTGGAGACAATATAGTCTTGCATCCTCTCAAGGAGGACTCTCTCTAAAACCTTTGACAGCACACTAGCCAAGGCTATTGGCCTATAGTTATCGATACTGGAGATCTTCCCTGTTTTCTCCTTGACTACAGGGACCAATAGAACTGACAGCATGTGGTCAGGAAGTAAATAAATTCTGGTCCTAAAAAAACGTTTTGTTAGGCTTGCAACTCGATCAGAGTCACTCGCTTCATCTACTCCTTTATTTCAAAAACTCCAGATTCTTACTATTTATGATATCAATATTTTTCAGATATGCGTTTTTATTTATAAGCTAAATTCAAGTGAAGGTAATATTCCTGGAGAGTTCAAGACTTACTTTAAATTAAATTCACAGGTTCATTCTTATTCAACTCGACAATCCTCAGATCTTCATCCTCCTAAATTTCTCACTTGCAGACGTCAATGTTCGGTGAGATTTAGGGACTAAATTGTGGAATGATTTTTCCCACTTGGCAAACAGCTCGTCCTCTTTGAAATATTACAAAAGAGTTTTGAAGGACCACTTGACTGCTGTTTTGTAACTGTTTTCCCAATGTATTGTTGTTTATGTATCCATGTTCTTTTTTTTTTTTTTTTTTTTTTTTTGTGTGTTTCACTCATAGTGACATGTACAGTCTTATTTGCTCAGGAGTCAATATAATATAAGTTGTAAAAACAATATCCCATGCACACTCACACACATTTATTTTTTGTCTTTATTCTTTATTATTTATATATTGCATTATTAGTTTGCCATCACTTTTGTGTAGTTTTACTTTCTGTTTTTTTGTATGTTAATCTTGACATGAAATTTTAATATCTTCGGTGGATTGGGTTTTTTGCCTCTTCCTGCACCGTATAGTGTTTATCATTGATATTTCCTGTATATTTTTTAAAAACTGTGCAAATCAATAAACTAAACTAAACTTAAACTAAACTAAGTATTCCATGCATCAGCATTCCAGTAAAACACATAGCCAGTAGTACAGAAGCTCTGTGGCTGGAATATTTTAAGTGTTCGGCAGTTATTTGATCAGGTCCACAGGACTTATTTAGAGCTAGTCTCTCGATAGCTTTTCTGATCTCTTCAGGTCTAATAACCACACTAGCATTAGAAACAGCACCTAGATTAAAATCATCACTTTTAACACAATTAAATAGGTCAGTGTAATGTTTCTAACATAAGTCAGCAATATTCACACTCCCAAAACCGGGATCAGCAGAAACTCAAACTCAAGTGATCGGATCGGGAGCTAAAAAATCCTGATCGGGACGACCGTAATTAAAGGGTACTTATTTTGTATAAAAGCTATTTAAAGGGGTACTTATTCTGCTTAAAAGAAAGTAAAGAGGTATTTTGGGTTTAACTTAAAAGAATAAAAAGGTATTTGTCTTGAACAAAATAAGGTATTGTTTACTGAGTATAAAGGTATAGAAGAATATTTTGAAAGAAAAAGGAAAATAAATCTCATTTTCCATTTGTACAATTTTATTAATACCATTTTCAGTCTTGTTTATATTTCATTTCACAGGAAGAATTACCTAATTTTATTTTCTCATTTTGAAAATAAATACCTGTAAAAGGATTATTACGTTTAAAGTACAGTTGTGTGGTGTCCTTATTAAGTCTATTAAGGAAGGTTGGAAGTCCAAATTGTGGTAAAACTTAAAGGAGTTAAATTAAAGGGTAATATTACATGTTACAGTTCAACAACAAACTCAGGCCCCGTCCCATCGTACTGCACACTCAACATAAACTTTACATAGCTACATGCTACCTGGGTTACACTTACCAAAGTCACACATCATATTTTGACAGATTTTTGAGTGCAGTGTCTCACATAAAACTGGTTTAAGGAAAACATGTTTTTGTTGTTTTGTCAGTTTAAATTGTATGTCTGATGTAGTAGAAATGTTGGTTTGTGGTGTTGAAGTAATCTGGTTAAAACTTTCTAAAAAACAAAGCATTAGTTCTATTGTTATCATTACTCTGTATATTGTATTTACTGGATAAATTAAAATATGCAAGACTTAAAAGTAAGTAAGTAAAATTTATTTATAGAGCACTTTTCATAGATACAATCACAAAGTGCTTTACATCAGGGATAAAATGCAGTAGAATATAAAACACACAATAGCACAACAACAACAAAGATGCCAGGTCTTTGTAAGAACATTTTACACTAAATGTATATAATATTGTTTGAGTAATAAAATCATCCATTAAATTTTATTGAAGGAAAAATATTTGCATATTAAATCGCAATATTGGGAAAAAAAACGTAATTAGATTATTTTCCATCATTCAGCCACAAACACGCTAAATATTGATACACAAATATACATTGATAGAATATTTTTCCAACCTGATCTCACAAAAATCCGTGAAATGCCCACGACCTCTCACCACTATTTTCCGTGGTACCAACACGGAAAGTGGTATAATTCCGTGTGAGCACCACGGATATTGTACCATGCAAAGTCAATGGGATCCGTGGTCGTGATATATACACGGATTATGACATTATTATTATTTATATATTATTCTTTGTTATAGTGGCTAAATTATGCGTTTTTGTCGCGCAAGGTACTGTTTTTTAGTTTTCAGTTTGTAAAAACATGTTTTCAGTAAGCACCACAAAACTCATACATACGCTGCACCTGATTATAGGGCGCACTGCGGATCTTTGATAAATGTGGATTCAAAAGAGAATAATTTCTTTACGAAGGTCTAAACGGCTAATATACCATTTGAGATAAATTAACAATTAAAATACACAGCTTGTAATATTCTAAGGTATACTCACAGTGTTTTTTTCAGCCGTGGGTCCTGGTTGGGTGTGCAGCGGAGCTCCAGTCTGGCTGGCGTGCTGCTCGCAGAGGGGCTTTTATTTTCACAGGGGTGGAGTCGAGTGGGCGGGAATTACAAAATGATATAAGATATTCAAGCCAGAGGCCATTGCACAACAGAGTAAAGAGCATGAAGAGTTGATGTAGTCGAGTGCAGTTCAAGATTAAGATTCCCAGATTATTCAAATTTTTTGAGATAGGATATTTGAGTTTTCTTAAACTGTAAGCCATGATCAGCAATATTAAAATAATAAAAGGCTTGTAATATTTCAGTTGATTTGTAATGAATCCAGAATGGATGACATTTTTGTTTTTGTAATTGCATTACAGAACATCACAATATTTTAATTTTCTGAGACAGTCCTGTATATTCCAATAATTTGTTGAGATGTTTAGTCTTAAGGACTTGTTCATAGTTTGATTATGCTGAGGGAAATGTAGACCATCAATTATTGTATTAGGTTATCAAATTAGATTGTATAGGATGGGTTTACTTCTGCAAATTAGCATGTTTTAATATATTTTGTTTTTGGTCTACTTTTTAAAGGCAGAACTGAAGGGACACCGACATGAACGGCTGAAGAGAAGACTGCCAGCTGAGGTCCAGTCGCAGAATGCTGTTGAAGAGGACCAAATGGCGCAGATTACGCGGCGATACATTTATTCCTAAAAGAGCGCATATTTCCCGCGATAATCGCATATGTCCGCGCTGAATATGCAAATAATGCGGGGCTCGCTTGATTTCACAAGCCGAACATTTTCGCATAAAGTTTGGAAAAAGGGGGAAGTGTTGTGAGTGACATGTCGGGACGCCCGGTCGCGACGTGCGGGACCCGCCCGGGACCTCCGCACCCCTCGCAGAAACCGCCACCCCCCAAACAGCAGCTCTCACCCGCGGGGGTGAGAGGAAAAAGGAGTGCCGTCTCCGCCGAGCCCCCCGCTTGCGCGGTGGGCGCGGCTGCCGGCGGAGGCGGACGCACGCTCCCATCCACCCCACACATCCACGCTCCCATCCACCCCACACATCCACGCTCCCATCCACGGCGGACGTGTGGGGTGACGGAGCCCCAGCTCGTCCTCTCGCCGCGCCGGCGCGCCCGGCAATCACCGAGCACTGAGCCGCGGGCTGGAGGGAGAGAGACGGCCACCGCCCATCTCCTCTCCACCCGCGCTCTCCTTTTTTTTTTTCGTCTACGACCTCAGATCAGACGAGACAGCCCGCTGAATTTAAGCATATTACTAAGCGGAGGAAAAGAAACTAACAAGGATTCCCTCAGTAGCGGCGAGCGAAGAGGGAAGAGCTCAGCGCCGAATCCGCAACTTCCTGCATATTTCGCATATATCGCAACTTTCCGCATATTCCACGACTTCCAGCATATTCCGCAATTTCACCGCATAAAAGCACATAAAAAATCTGCACATTTAATCGCATAATCAATGATTTTAGCCCGTTTTTCTGGAGGGTCTACCTTATGGACAGATGTTTGCACACACACCACTACGCTCATACCCCCCAAATTCAAATTCAGCACTTCCCACATTCCCACCGACTCATCGGCCGACAATAGAACACGGAATGCTGTACCACTTAGCACCATCAACCCAGCAGATTTAACACATCTGGTGAGGGAATGCAGCAGTTTTCATAAACCCGGTCTCTTCTTGAGGGAGATTAGTGAATCTTACCTCACCCAATGATGACCTCCGTTTGGGAGTCATGGCCGTTCCTGCACTGTTAGTTTGAGATGTGAAATGGCAAGCTGCAATACTTCAAATGTTGACAGAAATGGGTGCACTAGTTTTAGGGGTTTTATGTGTGAAATGTTTACTTTGGCAGCTCCAAGAGTTTGTAACACTGAGGTCAGTTCAAGCCTCTTGAGTCTTTGTTTACTTGAACAGTATTTCTGCAGCATTTTTGTTGAACAGCTGTACAACTGCGTTATTCTTGAATGCTTTTATTTAATCATCAAAATGGGTATTTTAGAGGCAGCTTATTTGCACTATGTTTTTGTGAATCTTTACAGTGTCAGATCTATTCAGAAATAAAAAGTCTGAAAACTAATTCAGGAGTGTGTCTGTGTGATTAATCGACATAAGAGTACAACAATGAACAATGGCATTCAACCAAACCAAACATTTAGACTTGGCTGTCTCTATTCAAGTGACTTATTGTAAACAACTTTAAATGTAAAAAAAAAAGCCAAAAAATGTAAACTTAAAATGCTTTAATTACTGGTGGTGCACACGGACATTTTGAACATTTTTGTTAACACAATTGCACTAACATTAATGTTTTATTAGAAATATCTTTAAGCAACAACACTGGCTCTCTCTCTCAAACACAGTGGAGAAAAGTGTCTTTTATGGATCCATGTGAGGATTCTCCTGACCCTCTTCCCTTCTGCTGTCCAGCTGTCTCTGACAGCGACTTCTGAATCCGGCTGGTTGTCCCTGTCGTACTGAATTAACAGTAACACTGTTGTCGTCTATCCTGTCCTCTGAAGCTTCACAATAATTATGCAGCACGAAGCAAGCATAAATAACAACGGGAAGGTCATTCAGATGAATGTCCATCGCCCTTCTCAGGACTCTGAAGCTTTTACTCTCCCAAATTCACACTCAGTCACCATTCGTGCTCGGCACAAATGTAGTCCAAAGTACTGTTCCTGGGCAGTGTGTCCCCCATTTGCATATTCTTTCATGAGATATGGGAGCAGTGGGTATGCAGGATCGCCGGGTAGATAAACTGGTATGGCCTCTTCGTCATCAACAAGGTCTCTTGGGGGGGATTTTTCCATTTTTCAGGCAGGTGTTCAGTGAGGAGTTGCAAAAACACGGGCGTCGTGCACACTCCCTGGCCATTTCACTACCACGTCCATAAAAGAATATTTGTAATCCGAGGTGGCTTGGATATTCAAAGTAAACCTCCCTTTTCTGTTCAGGTAGTCAGTGGAATTATCTGATGGTTGCTTGATCTCCACATGAGTCCCATCCACAGCACCCGGGCACTGAGGGAGACCGTGAGCCGGTTCAAATCCTGCACAAGCTGCTGGACAGCACATTCTGTTGTGGGCAGTTTCATGTATTTAGGACCCAAGTGCACAGTTATTGCTTTACACACCTGTCCAGGGGCGAAAATCCCGTTTCATAGTTGGGGGGGACAATGAACAGTAACATTTTAGAGAATAAATCCAGGGGGGGACAAAGAATAAAAGTTTGATCCTTCCTTTAATCCAGCATTTTGACATTTCCATCTCTATCTCAAACAGGCAGAAGAGCTTTCTTAGAGCAAAACAAAACAATGGTATTAGGTGAAGGTGCAATAATACACACATGTGACATAATACACTGATACAAAAACCCACAATCTGTACAAGAATATCTGTATTATTTCTAGTTAAAATGTCTCATTTTTAGTTAAAAAAAAAATGTCATTACTCTTAAAACAAGACTCATCACTGGAAAAAACCAACAATTTTCACCTGTTACAAGTAGATTTTCACTTAAAATAAGTAGAAAAATCTGCCAGTGGAACAAGATTGTTTTGCTTGTAATGAGAAGATAAATCTTGTTCCACTGGCAGATTTTACTACTTATTTCAAGTGAAAATTTACTTGAAACAGGTGAAAATTGTTGTTTTTTTCCAGTGATGAGTCTTGTTTTAAGTGTAATGAGATTTTACTGTTTATTATTATTTTCGATTTCGGTTTGGGCCACAAATGTTCATTTTGGTGCATCACTACTAAATACTACTGCATTGTTCCAAAATTATTAATTCTGTCTCAAATGATCCCCCCTGTCCCCCCCGGGATTTTCGCCCCTGTTTAGGACCCAAGTGCACAGTTATTGCTTTACACACCTGTCTGACAATGATTGAAACGACAGATCTAGATAGACCAAATGCGTTTGCCGTCTTGCTTGTCTCCCCTCGTCAGCTAAATAGTAGAGGGTGCAGCTACTTTTTTCATTACCCTGACCGGGCGCTGCATGACAGTTGTCTGCCCTTCTATGTGGGGGCGCAGTAACTCCGACAGGGACAGTAGCGATGACCGTGACATCCTGAAGTTCTCACGCCATTCCTCCGGGACAACAACTTCGTTTTCAAAGTTTTCCCACCAGCGAGCGGTTCGCCCTGGTCGGATCCAAAAACGACGCCGACGCCGTCGGCAGGCAACCCTTTGCCTTGGTTGGAGATGAAGTTGATGTAATATCGTTGAAATAGTTGCAGACCTCCGAGCAGTCCTTCTCCTCTGCTCGTTGACATCATACAGCAGTTGTGAATGCAAATGCAAACAGTCAAAAAGTGCAAAAGCGTAAAAACCAGCACTTCTTTAACAGCTTCCATCGTCGCGGTGGCCAAACAAATTGTAAACACAGGTCGCACTCATGACGCTGCTGGTGACGTTTCTGTCGCATAATGTGACATAAATCTCAGTTTTCCTCCGTTTTCCTCTGTTAGACGCAAACGTGAAAACTGAGTTTTTGTAAATCTCCACTTTGGCCGGCGTTTTCAGAAATGATGGTTTTTGGGGGCTTTGAGCTCCGTTTTCTGGTAAACGAACGGCCAAAACGCATGAAAATGCCTCCGTTTTTGCTCCGTGTAAACGGGGCCTTAGAATAGAAAAGAAAAGAGCTTTAGTGTAAACCTTGCAGTGACAATAAAAAGCATAAATAGTAAAAAAAAAGAAAACCCATGAAGATAAAAACAATGGGAAAACAATAACCACAGAACTACACATAATGTATAGGCAGTATCTACCCAGTGCCGATCCTGGCTCCCAGGGGGCCCTAAGCAGGAATTGTGGCAGCCGCGCCGATTTGGGCCAATTTGGACTGATTTTGGCCAGTGTTTTTGCAGGGTTTCTCTCACCTTAAAAACAGTTAAAATCCATATTCAGAGTAGGTAGACAAACACATCAGAATGAGGTAGAAACATTTATTGAATATTACACCAAAACTCCAGAGAATGTGGTGCAAATCTTTCTCAGCAAACTTTCCTGGAGGTTCCTGGAACAACATATTCTGAGATTGGAGTATGTGGCCAAATACAGATATATGTAATACTGAGGCTCTTGGACATAGTTTGAGAACCACTGACACTGACATAAATAATAAACTGTTAATAAGCCTACAGGCTTATTGTAAACAAATACAAATAAAATAACAGCTCCGAAACATGAAATTAGCTTTTTCAGCTACAAAAATTGTAAACACAAGCCTAAAGGCTATGAATGTCTCAGGACAGTAGAGTATATCTATCTATCTCTCTCTCTCTCTCTCTCTCTCTATATATATATATATATATATATATATATATATATATATATATATATATATATATATATATATATATATATATATATAAAAACTGACAGCTGTGTGAATAGCTAAACTTTGGTTCTCTATAGCATGCATGGACTTTTCTGCATCAGGCCCACACGATTCATGTGTAGAACATAAATGTTTACACTGGAAAGGTTTTTTCCTCAGTGTGGGTATGTTTTTGCCTCTTTAGGTCAGATGACTGAATGAATGAAAAGGTTTACAGTGGAAAGGTTTTTCTTTTTCAGGTCAGAAGACTCGTGATTGCATTAAACTCTAGTCACAATGTGTACAGTGAGATGAGATGAGATATGAGATATACTTTATTGTCCCCGAGGGGAAATTTGTTTTGGGCAAAGGTGCCAAAGTGCATACAGCGTCTTTTTAAAACATGAGACAAACAATCAACAACAGCATTTCAGCAGTTCACAGTTCATCATTGTAAAAATTCAAGTACCAGTTATAAATCATCATACAAGAGTACTATCAAAAGATCAACAATCAAAATCCAAGTAGTAAATCATCGTACAAAAGTACAGTAGTGCAAAACACACAGATAAAAAAGTACAGTACTAGGGGCTGCCCCTATGCACCCCCCGCTCCATGCCCCCCCACTCGGTAGGAAGGGTGAGGGGTTGGGAGGGGGTAAGAGTGAGGAGGGAGGGGGATTAGGTAGGGGTTGGGCAGTGGGGGAACATGGAGCTGAGGGAACACAGGCACAACCCCCAACACAGCATACAAAAGGGTTGCTGGTTCAGAACCCAGTTCAGAGCCCGGGTCATGGATCCAGACCTTTGGTTCCTCTACCAACCACTAGCGTCCGCAAAAATACTGTACATGATTTGTGCTGTTTTTGTAGTATTTGTAGTTTTTGTAGTATTTGTAGTATTTGTAGTATTTGTAGTATTTGTAGTATTCGTAGTTTTTGTAGTATTTGTAGTATTTGTAGTATTCGTAGTTTTTGTAGTATTTGTAGTATTTGTAGTATTTATAGTATTCGTAGTTTTTGTAGTATTCGTAGTTTCCATGCCCCCCCACTCGGTAGGAAGGGTGAGGGGTTGGGAGGGGGTAGGAGTGAGGAGGGAGGGGGATTAGGTAGGGGTTGGGCAGTGGGGGAACATGGAGCTGAGGGAACACAGGCACAACCCCCAACACAGCATACAAAAGGCCCTATTTTTTGTTCAAAAGGGCAATTGAAGTAGGTAGGAAGGACATTTTATAATGATTATACCTGCAGCGGCTCGCTCTGTAGCGCCTAGCCGAGGGTAGCAGCTCATACTCGGGATATAAGATATGTGAAGGGTCGGACAGTATTCTATTTGCCAGGCTGACAACAGTTTTCTCGAAAGTTGCCTGTAGTGACGGAGAGTCTTTCCTACCGATTACCTTCATGGCTGTTTTTTTCATTTTAGCTATTCTAGATTTGAGCTGGACTGACAACGTCCCATACCAGGCTGCCATGCCGTATCTAAGGATGCTGCCAAGGACAGCATCATAGAATGTGGACATGACTCCTTTGCTTACACCGAATAGCCTGGGCCTACGAAGAAAGTGTAAGCGCTGTGCCAACTTTGCACACAGGTAATCCACGTGGACATTCCATTTGAGCTGATTGTCCACCTGGACTCCTAGATATTTGTATGACACGACCTGTTCAATCTGTGTGTCTCCCAGTGGAAAGACTGTTCTTCAGTGTGGATAGTTCGGTCTATCTGGAATGCCTGGAATAAATTGTGAAAAATGTCACAGTTAAGCAAATGCAAATGCACACACATTTATATATACAATCCTAATTGTCTTAATCTGTTATTAATTAAAGTGTGAAAAACATTTGGATGTTTGAGTCAAAAACCCACCTGAAAATGTTGCTCTTCTGCACTTTCTGGAGGCAAAATCATCAATGAGGTCATCATAGGACAGACCGTTTCCCACTTCCTGATTTATGCTCATGATGGCCAGACCACTCCAACGTTCCTGTGACACGGTGGATCTCAGGTAGGTTTTGATTAGCTTTAATCTTGAGAAGCTCCTCTCTGCTGATGCTACGGTTACTGGTAGGGGGACTGCAATTCTTAGGGCTTTCCAAAGGTTAGGATAAATATCATGCAGGTTTTTCTCACTGAGAAATGAAAGTAGCTGAAAGGCAGTCATGAGTCATGAGAGGGTCATTCACGCCTTTATTACATCACGGCTAGATTACTGCAACTCCTTGTACGTGGGCTTAGACCAGCGTTCTGTGCGACGCCTGCAGCTGGTGCAGAATGCTGCTGCTCGACTGTTGACTGGAAGTAGAAAGCGTGACCACATGACCCGGTTCTGGCCTCCCTGCACTGGCTTCCTGTTCACTACAGGATTGATTTTAAGATTCTGCTGCTTGTTTTTAAATCACTGAATGGCTTGGCTCCCCAATACCTTAATGAACTTCTCCACTCTCACACACCAGCCAGAGCTCTGAGGTCGTCAAATCAGTTGCTTTTAGACGTCCCAAAATCCAGGCTCAAAACTAGAGGTGACCGAGCTTTTGCGGTGGCCGGCCCTAAGCGGTGGAATAGTTTGCCACTAAATGTTAGATCTGCTCAGACCCGAGAGGTTTTTAAGTCTTCTTTGAAAACGTATTTATTTTCTATGGCTTTTAGTGTGTGACAAATTAGTTCCCTACATCTGTGAGAAGTGATTGTGCACTTTATGTGTCTGTTCTTTGTCGTCTATTCTCTATTTTCTATTTTTTATTACTATTTTATTGATCATTTTAGTATGTTAGTGATTTTATTGTTTCTACACTGTGCACTGTGTTTTTCTTTTGGTATTGTTTTATTTTTTTGTATGCTGTACAGCACTTTGGTCGACCTCTGCCGTTTTTAAATGTGCTTTATAAATAAAATTAACATTGACATTGACATTGACATGTCTTTTGATGGCAGATCTGTTAGATCCTGAATCTCTTGTGCGAGGTCCCGTCCACTGATGTCACAGTCATCTTGAAAGCTTAGGGACTTTTCAAGTTCCATGCAGTGGGCCTTTAAAGATTCACTGGACATCTCAGAGGCAGCTGTGAAGTTCAGCAGCACCCCATATTTGACTGTTTCAAATCTCTCACCCGTGGATGTCACAGCAGAGTCGACCACCTTGTTGAAGAAGTTGACTTCCAGTTTTCTCAGTGCATCAGTGAATGGTTCATCAGGAGCCTCATAGCTGAAATGCCTCTCAGTGCTTTTTAGTCGCTTCGCTTTCAGCACAGCGGCGACATTCCTTTCTTCACAAAGATCTTTGGCTGTCGTCTGGGCGCCAGTGATTCCGTTTTGCCGGTATGCAGAGAGGGAAGCCTTTGCTTTTGAAATTGAACTCATTGCCACATCGAGCTGCATCGAGGCTTTCTGGAGATGCTTGTTCACAGTGTGTGTCATGAACAGTATGTCATACCATACGACACAGCAAATCAAGAAACGGTAGGACCCAACTTCCTCTGAGAGGACCCACTAGAGTTATTGTACAAAAGTAGTCTTAAGATCCATGCCAAAAACCCACGACATTACCATCATTGCCATGTACTTGCCAAATATGATATTTTGAGCTTTGAAAACTTGATTATACACTCAAATGTTTGTCTACTTCACAAAATTATTCATAATGCTTATGCCCCCCCTCTGAAAAAGTTTGTGACACTCTGCTCTGAAAACACAGTACGTCTAACTAGATCTGTTACGAGGGGTGAGTGTAGTATTCCTCAACGTAGAACTCTTCTTTTTCCTGTGGCCATGGGGCAGTGGAATGTCCTTCCCACAGAACTTATTCTATGTACAAATCCTCACACATTCTCATGCTTGTCAAAGCGCTGGTTACTAAGTAAGCAGGTTTGCACACATTGTTGAATATTATGTGAGTGTGTGTATGTGTCTGGTTATGAGTGTGGTTGAGGATGATTGTTATCTGTGTATTGTATGTGTATGTGTTTGAATGTGTGATGAGAGTGAGAGAGAGTGTATGTGCTGTTGGTCGCTATTGTGCACTTTATGATCTGGCGCTCTTGTTTCCGTGCTTTTATTTATTAGTGCATTCTGTCCAATTTTTAAATATTATGGTTATTATGTCTTATTTCAATTAATCTTAATATTGTATCTGCTTAGCACTTTACCTGCCCAGGGACTACAGGCGGAAATTAGCAATTGTTGCTATAACCTGGCTCAAAGCATCTCTTCTTGTTTTACAAGATTAATGTTTTTTTTTTGGTGCATTATCCCTGTTTTAAATAAATAAATTCAATCAATCAATCAATCTGCAAGGGCTTGTGCCTCGATCTTGGCTGCAGAATCACTGGTGGTCTCTCTGGCTTCCAGTAACGCCTCCCGGACCTCAGAAGCCTGATACCTGACGGCCTCCACACTTTTGATCCTACTCTCCCACCTGGTGTCACTCCAAGACTTCACAGTTATCTTCACATGTTTCTTCAAAACACTCCATCTTTGTGTGGCAGCTGCAAAGAAGGTGAAGATCTTTTGCAGGTACCCAAAGAAACCATTTGCATCTTCTGAAGATGTGGCAGCATCTGCAATTACAAGGTTTAGTGTATGTGCTCCACAAGGCACAAATACAGCTCTGGGGTTGATTGGGAGCAGTCTGGCTTGTACTCCTTGGTGCCTGCCCTTCATGTTAGCTCCATTGTCACAGGACTGGCCTCTGCAATCTGCAAAATGAATCTTCAGCTCCTCCAGTCTGTTTAGGATGACATTAGAGAGATTCAAGCCTGTGGTTTCCACTACATTCACAAAGCCGAGGAAGTGCTCCTTGATCTGTGGCTTCATGTCTGTCTTTTCCTCTTTTTCCTTTTTTTCAGGAATGCTGACAATTCTCAGAATAATAGACATCTGCTCCTGGTGGCTAATGTCTGGTGTACAGTCCAAGATAATGGAGAAGTATTTTGATTGTCTTATTTGAGCCACAATTGTCTCCAGTATTTTCCCACTCACAATCTGGATGAGCTCATTTTGTATTCTGCACCCAAGGTAATGATTGTGCGTCTTTCCATCTTTAATTTTGCCCAGATGGGTTTGTAGAACAGGGTCAACTGCTGCCATTAACTCAACCTCTTTCAAAAAGTTTCCATTATCTGGCTGGTATAATTGTTGTGATGAACCCCTGAATGCAAACACTGTCTATTAGTAGTTATAAACAGAGATTGAAGACCAGCCTTATTGATCAAGCGTCTAGAAGTGATTCCACTTAATGTGGACTCACTTCTGCATGTGCACATTCACATGCGCGCGCACACACACACACACACACACACACACACACACACACACACACAAACACACATGTGCATGCTCACATGCAAGCACATGCACTCATTCAACTGAGAAATTGTCTGTTTGTAAATATCCATCTTTTTTGGAACGCTGTTTTTTTGTTTTTTTGTTCTTGCTATTATTTCAATGTATTTTCTTGGTGAGAACTTTGAATAAGCCCATTTAGGGCTTCCTTTCTCACCTGCACATATTTTCATGCTTTTATGTTCATTTCAACTTTTGTACCGTTTTTATGTTGTGCAAATAAATCAAATCAAATCAAATCAATGTTTCTTTGGGCCAGAGACTGGGTGATAAGTAGTAACCTTTTAAGGACATCTCGCCATCTCTTTCTTTCAGCCTCCAGAAGCGTTATTTGAATATGGTCAAGTGTCTTTCCCTGACGTAGGCGTACATAAGATAAGAAATCCTTTAATAGTCCCCCAGAGGGGAAATTTCCAGATTACAGCAGCAAAGGGGATAGTGCAAAACACAAGAGGCATCAATATCACACAATAATAATAATAATAGAAAACACTATAAACAGTATATACAATAATAATAATAATAAGAAGAAGGAGAATAAAAATAGTAATAAATAAAAAAATACTAGTATACAAAAAGAAAAACAGATGGATATTTACAGATGTTATTTATGCAGGTTGCAGAGAATGGTATTGCAATGGTATATCAAGTTCTCTCCACTTGATCATGTTATTTGTGTGCTCAGAACTTCCCCCATGGCTTTGTAGAACAGAATTTATGTTTGACCAGTCATTCACACCCCGATTTATTATGTTGTAGTCTTTTGTAGAAAAGAGCTTACAGCAAAAGCAATACACTGCATTGTTTTTAGTGTATGTATTAGAGTATGAAAGCGTCAGGACTGCTGTCATCTGATGCATGCTGTACAGACTGTGCCTCTTCTTCACTCACATGCTCTGCCTCACCATCACTCACACACACACACACACACACACACACACACACACACACACACACACACACACACACACACACACACACACACACACACACACACACACACACACACACACACACACACACTTGGCATAGTAACAGAATGCAAGCTAATTTTATGCAAATTTGAAATTTATAATATAATATATATATATATATATATATATATATATATATATATATATATATATATATATATATATATATATATATATATATATATATAGTGAGAGTAAAAAGTATTTGACCCCTTGCTGATTTTGTTGGTTTGCCCACTAATAAGGACATGATCATTCTATACTTTTAATGGTAGATGTATTCTAACATGGGGAGACAGAATATCAAAAAGAAAATCCAGAAAATAACTTAAAATAATTTATTTTAATTTATTTGCATTTCATTGAGGGAAATAAGTATTTGATCCCCTAGTATGCATTAGGAGTTCTGGCTTTCACAGACCAGTTAGACACTCCCAATCAACCTGTTACCTGAATTGAAGACACCTGTTCTAACTAATCACTTGTATAAAAGGCACCTGTTCACAGAATCAGACAATCAGACAGATTCCAAACCCTCCAACATGGGTAAGACCAAAGAACTCTCTCAGGACCTCAGAGACAGGATTGTTGACCTGCACAAATCTGGTATTGGCTACAAAAACATTAGCAAGATGCTAGGTATTAAAGTAACAACTATTGGTGCGATTGTGAGAAAATCTAAGAAGTTTAACATGACCATCAATAGACCTCGGTCTGGTGCTCCACAGAAGATTTCACCTCGTGGGGTGGCAAGGATCATGAGAACTGTGATAAATCGTCCTGCAACCACACAGAGGGAGTTGGTGAATGACCTCAAGGCAGCTGGGACCACAGTCACCAGGAAAACAATTGGCAACACCTTGCGCCGCAATGGATTAAAATCCTGCAGTGCCCGAAAGGTACCCCTGCTGAAGAAGGCACATGTGGAGGCCCGCCTAAAGTATGCCAATGATCACCTCAAAGATGCACAAAGTGATTGGGAGAAGGTTCTGTGGTCAGACGAGACCAAAATTGAACTATTTGGCCTGAACTCTACCCGTCGTGTGTGGAGGAAGAAAAATGCTGCCTATGACCCCAGGAACACTGTGCCCACCGTCAAGCATGGAGGTGGAAACATTATGTTTTGGGGGTGTTTCTCTGCCAAGGGCACAGGGCTACTTCACCGCATCAGTGGAAAGATGGATGGAGCCATGTACCGTGCAGTCCTGGGGAACAACCTCCTCCCCTCTGCAAGTAAGCTGAAAATGGGCCGCGGTTGGGTCTTCCAACATGACAACGACCCGAAGCATACAGCAAAGGCAACAAAGGAGTGGCTCAAGAAGAAGCACATTAAGGTCATGGAGTGGCCCAGCCAGTCTCCGGATCTCAATCCAATTGAAAATCTATGGAGGGAGCTGAAGGTCCGAGTTGCCAAGCGACAGCCCACCAACCTTAATGATTTAGAGAGGATCTGCAAAGAAGAGTGGGCCAAAATTCCTCCTGATATGTGTGCTAACCTTGTGGTAAACTACAACAAACGTCTGACCGCTGTGCTTGCAAATAAAGGCTTTGCCACCAAGTATTAAGTGCTTTCGGCTAGAGGGATCAAATATTTATTTCCCTCCATGAAATACAAATTAATAAAAATATATTCTTTAAAGCTATTTTCTGGATTTTTGTTTTGATATTCTGTCTCTCCATGTTAGAATACATCTACCATTAAAAGTATAGAATGATCATGTCTTTATTAGTGGGCAAACCAACAAAATCAGCAAGGGGTCAAATACTTTTTACTCTCACTGTATATATATATATATATATATATATTATTATATATATATTATTATATATTAGCTAGGTTAATCCAAGTATAAAAATATCCGCCTAGGATAAAAACTGTATATGGCCCCCTGGGATAGGTACCCCAAGGCTCTGGTCATAGTCATGCAGATACAACTAACAAAGTTACAGCAAAACGACAAAAAATCATGCTGTAGATTGTGCATGATTTTCTTGTGTACAACACTGTGGCAAGTTCACCACAACAATGGGGAATCCACCCATTTTCATTCATACCTCCATGGTGTCCCCCCACAGATTGGAGGTATGTCACTGTTTTATTATTATTTCCACAATTCAACTTCCAAAGTTCCACACCACCACGCAACATCTATCTCTAAGCCAATATCTACCGTATCTTAATTACATGATGACATAGTAAAATATTTAAAAAATTGTGGAATTCCTCTTTAAAAACAAAAACACGACATTGACGTTACTAGTGTGCAACACTGCAAGTTGCATGGAAGTCACGTTGGCTGGTTACCTGACTGTTGTTGACGCAGCTCATCATTCCGTTGCTTCTTTTTCTTTTTTTCGCACCCTGAAGGATATATCCTTTTCATTTTGCAGTCTGCAGTGTTGGTGTTACTGTTACTACTGTAACTCTGAACTAGGTTTTCTTTTTAGCGCCGGCTCGGTCGCCGGCTCGTAAACGTAAACAAACAGCTGCTGGCTGCTGCACCGTGCACGCATGAGATTGAACGTCAAGTTACGTTTTTGGATTCACAACGCACCACTGCGCAAATACCGTAGCAGCAGCTGTGGCGAGGGGTCCGTCTGTAGTACTCAGATAGTGGGAGGATCCTAGAGTACGTTCTTTGCCTAAACTCCGCAAATTCGCTCAGGCAATTGGGGGCCCCTGGCCGTCGGGGGCCTTACGCAATGTGCGTACTCTGCGTATAGGAAGGGGCGGGGCTGTATCTACCGTACATGATCTACATTTTTGCACTGGGTTTTATAAATTACTATAAAAACTTATTAAAGGGGACCTATTATGAAAAACAGGTTTTTTCTTGCTTTAACATATATAAAGTGGTCTCCCCTCAGCCTGCCAACTCAGAGAAGGAGGAAGCAACAGAATTCTGCAGGGTCTGTACAGCCGCCCGGATGATCGTTCTAGTGCCATGTTGATCTACGAGCCGTTCTGCATCTGCGCCTATGGCACCAACATAACATGATTCATTTGTTTTGTAACATAAGAAATGAAATGATGAGGAATCGGGGTAAATAACTGTGGTGTACCTGTTTAGAATTCAATTAAATCTTCCTGTGTGAATTAGTGTGAAGACGAGGTGACCCGTTCCCTCTTCAGGGAACTAAAGGCTGATTTATGGTTCCACGTTTCACCAACGCAGAGTCTACGGCGTAGGCTACGCGTCGATTTAACGCGGAACCATAATTCAGGCTTTAAGATCCGTTTACAGCGTGTAACTGAATGCCAGCGTCCGACTATCGTGTCGAGCTGCGTGACATCGGACTCTCTCTGTCCACACTGAAACCGTTAAACTCTCTCTGTCCACACTGAAACCATTAAACTCTCTCTGTGCACACTGAAACCATTAAACTCTCTCTGTCCACACTGAAACCGTTAAACTCTCTCTGTCCACACTGAAACTGTTAGGGTGCGTCCCAATACTCCCCCTCGCCCTCCTTTTCTTCCCTAACCCTAACTTTTGCGCGTTCCCGTGAAGGTAGTGGTGTCCCAATTCCTCTTTTCACCTAGGGGGAGGGGGCATAACGAGGGCTAGGGGCTGAGAATAGCCCCTTCAAATCGAGGGATTTCAGATGCTGACTTGGCGAGCGAGGGGGTATGAAAAAAAGAGGCTCTGCGTCGATTTGACTCGCCGACCGAAGGCAAACAGGCAGACTGGTCTCAGAGAAATAGAGAGAAATAATCCTGTGACTCGTCAGATTTGTTTTGGATGTTTCTGATATAATAGTCTTCAGAAACCACAAAGTAATCCAGCTGTTATCTGGGTAATTTACACACTTTCAGATAAAGTTGCGGAAGATCACGCCAGAATAAAGGGATTTATGGTTCCGCGTTACACCAACGCAGATCCTACGGCGGAGGTTACGCAAACTACGCCGTAGGCTCTGCGTCGATTTAACGCGGACCCAAGCTCCGGACCCGGCAGACAGAAATCTCTAAATTTCGGAGCAAATTTCTTAACAGGCGTAGCTACAACTGTTAGATTTAATCTATTAAACCAACATATTCCTAAATGATTTATTTCAGCCGGCGTGATTCTCAACAGAGCTGCGTCCCGGGAGAGAGTGTCTCTCCCGGGGCTGACGGAGCAGCTTGACCCAGCGATCACGTCTCTTCTCGGGCTGTGAGCTGAGGCTGCTCCCCGGGGCCGGCGGCTCTTCTCATCTCCGAAAACATCGGGTCAAATTTCTTAACAGGCGTTATTTGGATAAACTGAGCCCCGGTTGGGGATCTTAAGGTTACCATTATACCTGAAAAAATATTAAAACTTAATAAAGTGCCATATTAACAGCGCTACAGCTGAAATTAAAACAGCTTTTGGCTCTCAGCTTCCTGATCAGGGAAGGGATGAAAACGAGGGGTAGGGGGAGAATTGGGACAGGCACCTGGGCCAAGTGCCCTAGATCTCAAGTGCCCTAAAATCTCCCCCTTCTTTTTTAGGGCTTAGGGAAGAAAAGAAGTGCGAGTGGAGAAAAGAAGGGCGAGTGAAGGAGAATTGGGATTGGGCCTTAAACTCTCTCTGTCCACACTGAAACCGTTAAACTCTCTCTGTCCACACTGAAACCGTTAAACTCTCTCTGTCCACACTGAAACTGTTAAACTCTCTCTGTCCACACTGAAACCATTAAACTCTCTCTGTCCACACTGAAACCGTTAAACTCTCTCTGTCCACACTGAAACCGTTAAACTCTCTCTGTCCACACTGAAACCATTAAACTCTCTCTGTCCACACTGAAACCATTAAACTCTCTCTGTCCACACTGAAACTGTTAAACTCTCTCTGTCCACACTGAAACTGTTAAACTCTCTCTGTCCACACTGAAACCGTTAAACTCTCTCTGTCCACACTGAAACCCTTAAAGTCTCTCTGTCCACACTGAAACCCTTAAAGTCTCTCTGTCCACACTGAAACCATTAAACTCTCTCTGTCCACACTGAAACCGTTAAACTCTCGGCCAGTTAGGACAGGCCAATACAAAAAAAATAAAGCAATGGTATTGATTTTGTCGCAGAAGCTTCTCGCAAGGGAGGCGCTTTGTGTACACAGCCGGCTCTTCAGCCCGGAGAGGCTTTGTTCCCTCTCCTGCTACACGTCATTCAAGCAGCCAATCAGCGCAGAGCCTCATTATCATAGCCCCGCCCCCTCAGAATCCCTCACAGACAAAAATACTATTTTGACGCTGAGAGGCCTAGTAGGTTGCTGGCACTTAGGCTAAGGGAGAGCGAGGGCAAGGCCTCCATCCCCGCCGTTAGGGATCCCGCTGGCACTATTCTCACTTCACCCCAGTCAGTGAACAACACATTTAGGTCATTCTATGCGGACTTGTATAAATCAGAAGTGAAACATGATGCATCGTGCTGTGAGGCGTTCCTTAGTGTCTTACACTTGCCCAAGATCTCGCAGGCCGACAGAGGGCTCTTAGATTCGCCCCTAGACCTCGAAGAGCTTCATGGGGCCCTCAAGTCTCCCACCACAGTTATACCTAGAGCTATGGGAGCTGATAGGCCCCCTGATCCTAGACTTGTTTAACGCCGCTATCTCCAGGGGGGAGTTCCATAGGGACCAGAAGGCTGCTCTCATCTCGCTTCTGTTAAAAAAAGGCAAGGATCCCCTGGAGTGTGCGAGCTACAGACCAATCTCTCTGATCCCCTGCGACCAGAAGCTCTTTGCGAAAGCTCTTGCCGTACGATTGGAGGCAGTCACAGATGCTCTCATTGGTCCAGACCAGACAGGTTTTATGAGGGGACGACTCGCAGCTGACAACGTGCGCAGACTGCTCCACATTTTAAACTCAACTAATGACTCTCATGATTCCCGCGCCATTTTCTCGCTCGACGCAGAGAAGGCATTTGACCGTCTCGAGTGGGGGTATATGTGGACAGTGCTAGAGCGCCTGGGTGTGAAGAAGAATATGGTGAAGACTTTATATGGTGCACCGACGGCAGCGGTCCTTACAGGGAAAACCATCTCTCCCACATTCCAATTAGAGCGCTCGACCAGACAGGGTTGTCCTCGCTCACCCATCTTATTCTGTCTCGCTCTTGAGCCGTTAGCTCAGGCTGTCAGACAGAGTACTTCCATTTCCCCTATAAATTACAGGATCAACCCCACCTCATTTTGTTATATGCCGACGACATTCTTCTCTATTTAGAAAATCTGAATGTCTCTATTCCTCAAGTATTGGACCTGTTTAGTGATTTCGGCAGCGGACGGTACAAGCCAGGGGCCATCGTTAGTCCAGGGGCCACCGTTAGTCCAGGGGCCACCATTAGTCCAGGGGCCACCATTAGTCCAGGGGCCACCGGTAGTCCAGGGGCCACCGGTAGTCCAGGGGCCACTGTTAGTCCAGGGGCCACCGGTAGTCCAGGGGCCACTGTTAGTCCAGGGGCCACCGTTAGTCCAGGCCAACAAATAATATACGTATACGTATAATATTCATTCTTTTAATGAAACAAAATGAGTTGGAGATCCCAGCCAAAAAGAACAAAAGAAGGGTCAGCACAGGGCCAGCCACGCAATGGGCCGTCGGACCACGCACTTTCCCCACTAAATAAGAAAAAACCAAGGTAAACCTATAACCAAACAAAACCGATAACAGGACTACCGGCAATCTCCAACTCAAACTAAAATAAAAAAACTCTTCCCATATTACGAGGATGCGCACAAGAAACACCTGCCCTTTCAATCAGCACTCTGAACGCAGGACAAACCTCCAACTGAACAACAGCCAAACTAAAGAACAAAATTAACCTTCCTATTCAAAACTGCATCTCCCAAACACAGGGTACACTGGACATCACCATAGCTGATGCCATGCACTCAAACAAATCCCCAAATCAATTAAGGCACCAAACAGCCTGAAACAAATCAAACCTTGGACGAGGACGAGCCCCCACTTGTCACGAAGGACAAGCCGGTTACTCACCAAACAGCTAAGGACGAGCCCCCACTTGTCACGAACCGGGCTGCACGGCCATGACAAAGAGGGAGACGCAACACAAGGAAAGCCAATCAAAAATGTTTTTTATTAAATAATACCAAATAATAAACCTAAAAGAAGAACCTTAATTAAGTATGGCGTGTGTAGTCAGTAGATCAGTGGTGTAAGTGAGTGCATGCGGGAAACAATGTGGGTGTATGTGTGTAAGGTGTAAAACTAAAGCAAAACCAAACCACAAACAAAATGCTGCATCAGGGATGAGAGAGAGAGAGAAGTGAGCAGCCAGAGCTTTTTAAAGGCTCATTGAGCAACAGGTGCTGCCACTTCTCCGATGACCCTCAGCCCCGCCCACTGCTACCTGCAAGGGAGAAGACCAGCCACAAGGCAGGAAGGCAAAGAGGGTCGTCACACTAGATGACACAGGGATAAAAGATAGTATATCATTTAGGCGAAAATTGTGTAAATATGTGTGTTGTTTATAGTTTAAAGAGCTGCAGTTTCCTCTATGTTGGTCAGAAAGATTCACATCTTAGCTTGAATGAATGATTAAAATGATACCAAAGACAATATTGTGAAACATTGACAGATTTCCTGTACATGAGTCTAAACCAGGATATGCAGCAGCATCTAAAATGTAATTTTCAGAACTTCATGAGCTGATAACTCTGATCCAGCTGCCACTTAGGAAGGTTTTCAGACCAAAATATCATCTATAGACATTTCAAAAATGATAAGCAAGTTTTGTCACCTTGAGTGGTTCTTGTTAGGTCTAAATCAACATTACATAAGTTCGTAATGAGGAAAGACAACAGCGACTACTTGGAATGGTTTTAACCACTTCTGCAGAAGGAGGAGAGCAACAGCAACAGCAAACGCTTCCCAAAGTATTTGTAACAGGTCACGCTGCTACTGGGGTCACAGACAGGACAGCGGATACAGGGATGTGTGCAGAAACGTTTTATTTTCACGTTCTTAATTCTCCTTTTGGGAGGCAATACGTGCACCAGCACTTCCAGCAGGGCTTCGCTCGCGCTCTGCTCTGCTTAGGTCCTCCTCCGTCTCCAGGGCTCGCACACCTACTGAAATACACAGAGAGTGATTAGACACACCTGTGCACCATCAGCTGTTCTAGCCGCGTCACCTGTGCGACACTCCTCCGCACTCCCTCTCTCCCCTGCAGACCACGCCCCAATCCTGCACCCTGCCACAGTATTCTCCTCCTGCATGATGGTTTTATTGAGAAACCTGAGAGGAAATGACCAAATATGGACAGTGAACAATAGACAATGGGTGGAAGTGATAACGTGTGATTGAATACTGACACTACAGTAGACAGATGTCACCAGAACAGTCCAAACCCTGAGTGGATCAGGAAGTGACTGTTGTAACATCTGTTAATAAAGCATGTGACAGTTTCTGTAAGGACAAAAACAAGTTTAAAGGTTAATTAACCTCACAGGTCTGGTTTCTGGTCTGGTCCGTGGATAAGGGGTGTGGTCTGGTCTGCAGGCGTCAGTGCTCTCCTCACGGTGGCGCTGCAGGGCTCCGACCCCCACCAGCTTCTCTCCGTGGATAACGGGTGTGGTCTCGTCTGCAGGCGTCAGTGCTCTCCTCACGGTGGCGCTGCAGGGCTCCGACCCCCACCAGCTTCTCTCCCTGGAGTTCGGCCGGCGCTTCGGCTACAAGGATTCCCTCGCCGTCAGCACGCCGGGAATCAGCAGCCGCATCCTGCAGCAGATCGTGAGTTCTGACGTCCCTGGTAACCACGGTAACCACGGTAACCAGGACTGGTAACCCAGATTGGTAACCTCAGACCGGTTCTTCATTGTTCCTGGTCTCCTGGTCTGTTCAGTCCTTGATCAGGTTTCTTTGCTCCGTTTCTCTCCAGAGCTCCGTGGCTGAACGTGTTTGCTGCAACGTCATGTGTAAATGTTCTGGATACGAAGCGAATCCCGGTGGTCGTGGTGGACCCGGAACCAAGGTGGGCCTGGAAAACCTGGGGTCCTGGGAACCCTGGGAAACCTGGAACCTCTCAAGGACCTCACTCTGGGGTCCGGGGAACCTCTCCCTGCTGGACTCTGGGGTCCTGGGGGAACATGGGGGTGAAAACATGTCAACGCCAGTAAAAGAGCCTGCTGGCTCCGCTCCTCCCCCGGACTCTTAAACATTATCATTATTTACACTAAAACAGACCCTTATTTACACTGAAATCATTTTCATTTGCACTGAAACGGCTGTTATGTACACTAAAACGGCTGTTATTTACACTATAATCATTTTTATTTACACTAAAACGGCTCTTATTTGCACTAAAACGGCTGTTATTTGCACTAAAACGTCTGTTCCACTCGTCTCTGAACATTATATATATATATATATATATAGAAACATGCAGCATGTGTTCCTTCATTCTAAGATGATGCAAGACTTTTCATTTTTTGCAGCTCCAGACATATTTAGGGCCCTATTGTATCTGTAGGAATTTTCTTCTTCTTTCTTTCTTTCTTTCTTTCTTTCTTTCTTTCTTTCTTTCTTTCTTTCTTTCTTTCTTTCTTTCTTTCTTTCTTTCTTTCTTTCTTTCTTTCTTTCTTTCTTTCTTTCTTTCTTTCTTTCTTTCTTTCTTTCTTTTTATTTTTCTGATGAAATTAGGTCTTTTTTCCCCCTAAACGTGTCCCAAAAGTCACCAAATGTTGCACCAAGCCAGGCCTGGTGAAAAATGTGAACAGGAAGTCGGCCATTTTGAACATTTTGAATGAATCGCGTAATTTTGGCGCAATTTATCCCATTTCTTCGGCCGTTAATTCAGCCCGAACCGTAACGTGCACCCAGGTGTGTTATACATCAAAATGTGCGTCTCCATCCTGCGACACCACGCATTACTTTTCTCAGTCAAAAGTGTTACCGTGGCGACGCTACATGCCAAAAAGCGCGCCCCCCCTTCATCTGATTGGTCCATATTTGATAGTTCCTACTTTCTGCCATAACTTTTGAATGGTTTGACATAGAGAGTCGTGGGTGGTTTCATCTGCTAAATGTCCAGTTCTGAAGAATCTACAAGTCACAAGCTTCCACTGCAGCCTGAACGAGCACAAGGGTGGAGGCCGTTCATCTGTTCATCCGTTCACCCGTTCACCCGTTCATCCGTTCATCCGTTCATCCGTTCACCCGTTCATCCGTTCATCCGTTCATCCGTTCATCCGTTCATCCGTTCATCCATTCATCCGTTCATCAGTTCATCTGTTCATCTGTTCATCTGTTCACCCGTTCATCTGTTCATCCGTTCATCCGTTCATCCATTCATCCGTTCATCCGTTCATCTGTTCATCCGTTCATCTGTTCATCCATTCATCCGTTCATCGCTGCTGCAGCTTTAATAGTTTTTTGTGTTTTTGGTCCAAAATGTCTCTTTAATATCTTGGGTTGACGACCGCTGATCTAAACATCCAAACCCACTCAAGACTGTAAAACAAACATAAAACCAGAGTGAACGTCTCACGGCCGTAAACCAGCGTAACAATCCAGAGCAAATGTTTAACGGAGGTATTTTCTACTTAGTGAGAAACATATTAGCTCATGTTGAGTGGAATTGCAGCAACACGAGGGTTTAAGAGGAACCAGCTGCAGGAACTCGTACGAGTCGGACAGACCATTAGACGTGGAAAAGTGTCGGGCAGAGACTCAGGGGTCTGTGGACTTCACCGCCATCCGTTCTGTGTTTTGAAATGACAAAATAAGAATAGAGAAAAATCCGTGTATCATTCGTTCTTTCCATTTTCAATTGGCAATCAAAAACCAAAACATGAAAAAGTGACTGGTTATTTTGTTATTTGTTTTTTATTATAACACAAAAAACGGAAAAACGTCCGGTTTTTCATATTTCAATTTTAGGCACAGATCAAAAATACGAAATAGAAAAACGGGCCGCGGGACTGAATTTGATTTTAATATTTAATTTGTCGGGTTTACGTGAGCCGGAAATGGCTCTGTACGCGGCAGTTTGGGTAACCATGGCAACCATAGCGGCGCTGGAACAACAGTTTAAGGATTATTTTTTAAAGATTGATTAAGGACTTGTTCCACAGTGGTTTGACGCACAAACACATTTCCTGCACGTTGCAGCAGATGAGTCTCCTGCAATGCTCAGAAATGAGCGTCAGAAGATTCTGTGCTCGGCATCATCTGAGGAGAAAAAAGACGTATATCAGACGCAGAGCTGGAGAGCGCTTTGATCTATTTATGAGGTTTTTATTCAAATGTCCACAGTATATTGTAAATATACACACTGCATGCGACGCGAGCGAGAGTCAGCGTCAAAAACAGTTCCATTGCTTTATTTTTATTGCACTGTCTACACTGGTTGCGACGCGGCGTCGTTTTGAGCTGGACTTTTGTCGCACGCCCTGGTTCTATTTTCTTCCTGTCGCTCGCTTTGAAAGCCGGTTGAAAGTTGAAAAAAAGTGTAAAGCGCTGTAGGAAACAGTCATTTCAATACAAGAACCTCAATAAAGTGGCAGCTGCTGGAGGGAGATGCCAGGGAGCTGCAGGTTCTGATAAGATAATAAGATATAATAAGAATCTTATCTTAATCTTATTAGGGCTTAATTTGTGCCGGATCCTGCCGGATTTCTCGTGTCCTCTGCTTTTTCCCCACATCCCAGTAATGATCTGACATGCTGACATGTTTGCTGCTTTAACACCACGAACACGCCGGTCTCTCACGCTGTTCACTGTTTGATTGCGTCACCGTTCGGTTTTTTCCCCACTTATTCCACCAAATTATAAGCTTGTTTTCTGTTTAGAAAGTACAAACGTAGGAAGATTAGAAGTAATCACCATCTTTTACTTGTCTCTTTACTCTTTTAGGAGTTATTTTAGGAGTTTCTTTCAGGAGCGCACGAGCGGGTGAATAAAGGCTGATTTATGGTTCCGCGTTACACCAACGCAGACCCTACGGCGTAGGGTACGCAGCGACGCACACCGTTCGGTGAGTTCGCCGCGTACCCTACGCCGTTTAAACAATTGTGAAAAACTGTAATACTAACTAAGTAACAAATAAAACTAACAAATAAAACTATCGGTACCGTAATTACCATACATGTATTTAAAAGGATCAGTCAACTCTTTCTCTGACTCTCTTACTGAAAAACTTCCCAAAAACTTTCCATTTTCTTTCTGTAAGATCCCTCCAAAAAAACTTTCAATTACACTCACTTTTACCCACAAATCACTTGCTAATTCTTCCAACCATCAGTCCAGGTCAGTGTATCTTTTGGTCATTGGATTTTTCCGTCATGAGTGGGAATCAAAAAACAAAAAACGATTGGTTTATTTGATTTTCCTTTTAAAACAAAAAACAAATATTGAATTACACTGCATTTTTTCTTTTTTTGTGTTAATATGATTTAACAAAGATTCAAAATACGCTTTTATTTTCGTTTTCTATTTCATATAAGAAAAATGAAATCACTAGTCAACAGGAACGAAAAATCGAACCAAAAACAACCGTTTATTCATATTCGTGCACTGGAAGCTGGCATTTACAAAGCAAGCACGCGAATGAGCTGTTCTTTACCAACCAAGAGCGCACATCCGCAGCATGTCTCTGGAGCCCTACTCACAGATGATTTTAGATATGGCTAAACAAGGCCTATCATCCTCTGAAATCTCTGCGCACATTACGCAAGAAAGTGGCGGCGGGAGAGGATTTTCTACTGGCTGACTGTAAAACTGCAACTGAATACAGGGGACTTCTAGTACCCGGGGACTCGGGGCTCTGTACTACAGATGGAGGACAATAATTTTGATGTTTTATTTGATTCATTAAACTGCATTATTTTTCTGTTTCATATTTGTTTTGATCTTTTGTCTGCATTCTAATCACATATTTGTATGACACAGGCTAATCCAGATGCGTATGTCTCCTGACATTTCAGTGCACTAATTGTGGATTACACCTGCGTTTTTCCTTCCCTCCTCTTTTCTGTCAGTGTGCAGTTGAGGCAGTTATGCCGTCTTTCATTGATTAGAAGAAAAAATCAGTGTTACAACTTTTCTTTTCACTACTATTAGGCTACGAACATGACATGTCCTTTTGACGAGGATCCAATTGATGCAGGTGGAGCATTAATCCACAGAGAATTTAATATAGTCTTACGTTGAGAGCTGATCATTAGACCACGCATAGGCCTAGATGTATTATCATATTTAGTAAAAATCTACTTTAAATTATGTAATTGATTACAATCACTTCTTGTGAGTAAATACTTTTGTTTGGACTTTTAAACGTCTGTAGGCTCTGCTAATTCTCTCTCTCTCTCTCTCTCTCTCTCTCTCTCTCTCTCTCTCTTCCTTAACTCAGACGTCGTTGTGCATTTATAAAATTATTATAATATAATAATATAGCCTATTATATTATCTTATGAGCTATTAGGGCCTGTATATTTCATTGTCTGTGTTGTTTTTATCTGTGCTTTTTTTTAAATCTGTTTTTGAAGTGCCTTGCAAACTTAGAAAAGTTCTATGACAATAGAGCTTATTATTTTCATTTTATCACCATCTTGTCATTTTGTGGGTAAAAAAGCCTAAGTTAATTTTATTTTACCTTTTGGTCTAATAGATGTATTATTATTGTTGTTGCTGTTGTTCTTTATTTTGTATGGATAGATATTTATCTCAGCGTTTTTCCTGTGTGTTTCTTGTTTCAAGTGGTAATTGATGCGCGCTGCGTGACCGTTTACTATTTAGGCCACTCAGTGTCAGACCTGAGCCAGAATTTATGAATGAAGATTGAATGACACAATGAGTGACGTGTTTTTCCACCTACATGAACTGTCTGACAGTTAACCTGATGAAGGTCACAGCCTACCCAAACGTAACAATTATAGCACGACCTTCGGCATAATGGACTGTCGGCATATTGTAGCCTATTCTAGTTTTTTTTTTTTATTATTATATTTCCGTGCTTTTCACGACCCTTCTCCCGGTAGAAACATGGAGGCTGCAGTGGAAATCATGAATGACCGTCTTGACATTGTTGTAGCTGCAAATGCATGTAGTTCAAATCCATCAGAAGAGTGAACTTTCACATGATATTGAGATGCTAACATGCAGCAGCCTGTGGTAAAGAACATTTTTCTATCTTTTAACAAGCTCTAGAACTGACGTCAGCCCATTATCCCCACAACAAATGACCACAGTCCCGTTGCTGCTTTGACCTGGTGTTTACTGTTGCTATGACAACTGTAGCTACATCTGGGGGCGTAATGTCAGTAAATACGAGTAAAATACATGCCTCGCGTATAGTGTGAATGCACCGCAGAAAACACAGGGGGGGGGGGATAGTAGCCTAGAGTGGCTGGCTGGAGTGGGACGGGGTGGTACAGAACAACTTCTCCTGGTGAGAATTGTCACAGGAATGCCTGTCAAATATCCAGAACTAAGTTCACTCGGTTGTAAATGCCAGCTTCCGGTGCACGAATACGAATAAACGGTTGTTTTTGGTTCGTTTTTTCGTTCCTGTTGACTAGTGATTTCATTTTTCTTATATGAAATAGAAAACGAAAATAAAAGCGTATTTTGAATCTTTGTTAAATCATATTAACACAGAAAAAGAAAAAATGCAGTGTAATTCAATATTTGTTTTTTGTTTTAAAAGGAAAATCAAATAAACCAATCGTTTTTTGTTTTTTGATTCCCACTCATGATGGAAAAATCCAATGACCAAAAGATACACTGACCAGTCTACTGCAGAGCATACAAATAATTCCTGTTGATGTAAGGAGAGCGAGTCAATTCTTACTGAAATTACATATACCTCAAGTATTTGGGAGAGCGAATCTTCCCCATTTATAAAATAAAAAACAGTTCTTCTACATACAGTATATGTCTATTTCTCACAAATATCTCAGTGTTCCAACACTTCTTATGGACCCCAAGTCCTGCATATGCTATAAGTCCCACTGGACTATTCTTTTGGTACTCAGACCAACCATGGCGTTCTGGCCATTTCTCTCTTTAATGTTACCCGAGATATTAAACCTTTTTAGAAGAGCGAGTCAAATTCTAAGGCAGGATAAGCAAAACATTCTCACAACACAATCAAATTCAAGTCTTATGAAATTGTCAGCATTCCTAAACATCTCTACAATAACTTTTCCCAATAACCAGTCATGACTTTTTATACAGTAAGCTTCAAGGTACAGAAGGCAGGAAATACACAAACCAAGTGAGAGACAAAAGTAATTTACAATCAGATGTGATCTGTGGCCAAATGTCATTATCTGGCATTTGGCATGACTGTCACTAACTTCTAAATTACCCCATAGGGTGTTCTCGTGATTCAAGTCTGTTTGAACCAACTTCCAGGTGTCGTCTGCAGGGGGGGTGGGTAGGGAGCTGGGTAGGAAGTTGAAGCTAACACAAAGGTGTTGGGTCCTAGTTCAAAGCCCTGCAGGAGGTAGGAAGCTGGAACTTGATTGACAATGGGTCAAGCAGGGGTATGAGACTGGGGCAACCTGCAAGGCGTCGTTGTCCCTGCAGGGGGCCACGTGCTGTCACAATGCTTCATCAAGCCTAAATGTCCGTTTCTCTCTGTTTACAAGCAAACGTGGAGACGGAGGTTTGAAAAATCCCCACTTTGGCTGGAGTTTTCAGGAATGATGGTTTTTGGTGACTTTGAGCTTCCCTTTCCTGTAAACGAACGGACAAAACGAATGAAAACACCAGCGTTTTTGCTACGTGGAAACGGGGCCTCAGTGTGAATCCACCACAAGTCCTGGGTTTGGACCGAGACCTGAACAGAGACCGGAACAGAGACCTGAACAAAGTCCTGAACAATCAATCAATCAACTTTATTGTCACATCATATTACTGGTAGTAACATGGGTAAAAAACTTGTTTGTGCAGGCTCATCATCATTTGCAGTTTAAAAGATAGACATACAAACAAAGTGCATAGTGCATGAATAAAAGCATAAAAACATAAAAACAGTATGTGGAATAAGAGGATAGAAAAACAAATAAATAATCTTGGGCTTCTATATATGATATAAAAAATCTTCAGTTCAGTCTTTCACAAGAACTAGGTCTTGTTCAGTAATCTGTTTGCTGACAGATAAAAACTGTTCAAAAATCTGGTGGTGCTGCTTTTACCGGTACCGTTTGCCCGGCTGGGGTGATGGATGTCCCGGATAATGTTGTGGGCCTTAGCAACACAACGTCTGACGTGAAGTTCTTGGAGAGGTGGAAGCTCCCCTCCCACGATGCCCTGTGCTGTTCGCACCACCCTCTGCAGTGCTTTCTTTTCTGCGGTGGTGCAGTTTCCAAAGTACAGAACAGAACAGAGTACTAGACCGGGGTCGAGTCCTGAGCAGTCCTGGACCGAGTCCCGGGTTCCAGCCTCGGTCCAGGCAGGGAGACGGAGACGGGCCGGGGCTCGTCCGGGACGGGCCGGGGCTCGTCCGGGACGGGCCGGGGCTCGTCCGGGACCAACCCCTGGAAAGGAGACGTGGTCGGGTGCGTCTCCAGTTTTGCTTGTACAGTAATCCCTGATTTTCAGGGGTTACGTTCCAAAAATAACCCGTGATAAGTGAAATCCACGAAGTAGCAACCTTTATTTTTTTTTTTACAATTATTATAAAAGGCTTCAAATTGCGGAGATCAGCCCCGCCAAGACCCGATTAACTGGATTTGATGGGGAGAAAATTAAAATGGATTATGAAAAGAAGTACAATAAGTACAGTAAGACAAATCTACTAGAACTAGACAGCATAGGTGGAGAGTGTCAGGTCCAGACTGAAACCCTCAGCAACTTGGCTAAATCTGCTGAATATTAACAAAAGACAGAGACATGAGATCAGGTTAAAAACCCGTGAGGAGAGAAGTCAGAGAACGTGCAGTCCCAACACTCCAACCATCTCTGTCCGTCTCTGCCTCGTCTCCTCTTTTTATTCATTGGGAATGCCCTGGTTACACGAGCACGAGCAGCGTAAGGGGGGGGGGGTTAAGGCTGCCCATGGGAAGGGGGAATTATTAGCTTCTGATTAGAAGAACATGAGAAGTCAGTTTATATGTTAACTTCAAGGTGACTCCAGACATCCCCTTCTGCTGGAACCAGGCTGCTGCTTACCTGTTTGAAATAACATACCACACACACACACACACACATGCACACGCACACGCACACGCACACGCACACACACACGCACACGCACACGCACACTTGATAAGAGGATGTGCACTACCCCCACATTCCTCTGCAGAGATGTGAAACTTGCAGCTTCAGTTAACACGTATAAAGCAGTAAGCACAATTTTAATATTCAGTTATGGCAAAATCATGAAAATGATAACTTCAATATTTGTCTGTATTTATATACATAATTGTTCAAACAGACAACCTGTGTGGAGACTAGAACTAGAACTAGAACCTGTAGAGACTAGAACTAGAACCTGTAGAGACTAGAACTAGAACTAGAACCTGTAGAGACTAGAACTAGAACCTGTAGAGACTAGAACTAGAACCTGTAGAGACTAGAACTAGAACTAGAACCTGTAGAGACTAGAACTAGAACCTGTAGAGACTAGAACCTGTAGAGACTAGAACTAGAACCTGTAGAGACTAGAACCTGTAGAGACTAGAACTAGAACTAGAACCTGTAGAGACTAGAACTAGAACTAGAACCTGTAGAGACTAGAACTAGAACTAGAACCTGTAGAGACTAGAACTAGAACTAGAACCTGTAGAGACTAGAACTAGAACTAGAACCTGTAGAGACTAGAACTAGAACCTGTAGAGACTAGAACTAGAACCTGTAGAGACTAGAACTAGAACATGTAGAGACTAGAACTAGAACTAGAACCTGTAGAGACTAGAACCTGTAGAGACTAGAACTAGAACTAGAACCTGTAGAGACTAGAACCTGTAGAGACTAGAACTAGAACTAGAACCTGTAGAGACTGACAGCTTTTATTACGTCTAAAAACTTACAGTCAGACTGGATTTGATGTGGTATCCAACAGTTTTAATCATATTACCTTCTTACTGGTGGTTTTGGTTTTGGAAGTTTGGAGGATAATCTTTGGACCGGTTACCCGCTACAGAGGGCTGTGGACGATATCTACACTCCACCATCATGACTCTGAAGTGAATCAGGAGAAATTCAATTAAAGCTCATGCTGTTGAAATACATCCATCATCCATCCATCCATGTTGTATCCAACAGTTTTAATCATCTTACCTTCTTTCCATAAGCTGTTTTTCTTTGCTGCAGTCTGTAGGATAGTTATAGTCACTGTCTGTAGAACGGACGTCCCAGTCAGAGTCACTGTCTGGAAGGTCAGTTCCTGGAGGTCCTGGTTCTTCGATGAAGATTACAGGAACTGCTATGGGCAAGGGTGCATGCTGCTCAGTTGGAGTTCCTTGAGAGTTCTGATCCCCCATTTTGAATCTGAAGTGAATCAGGAGAAATTCACATTAAAGCTCATGATGTTACAGAACTACATCCATCCATCATCCATCCATCCATCCATCCATCCATCCATCCATCCATCCATCCATCCATCCATCATCCATCCATCCATCCATCCATCCATCCATCCATCCATCCATCCATCCATCCATCCATCCATCCATCCATCCATCATCCATCCATCCATC
Source organism: Cololabis saira (assembly GCF_033807715.1). Taxonomy (NCBI): domain Eukaryota; kingdom Metazoa; phylum Chordata; class Actinopteri; order Beloniformes; family Belonidae; genus Cololabis; species Cololabis saira. Next base: position 55,209,135 of record NC_084589.1, on the reverse strand, counting down.
CATCCATCCATCCATCCATCCATCCATCCATCCATCATCCATCCATCCATCCATCCATCCATCCATCCATCCATCCATCCATCCATCCATCCATCCATCCATCAGGTTTACAGGTTTACTAACACTAACTAGTATTACTTTGGTTAGTGTTTAGTAAACCTCTAGTTAGTGTCAGTAAACCTAGTTAGTGTTTAGTAAACCTCTAGTTAGTGTCAGTAAACCTAGTTAGTGTCAGTAAACCTCTAGTTAGTGTTAGTTAACCTAGTTAGTGTAACTAGTTTGGGTCAGTAGTCGTAGCTGCAGGATCAGACTAGAGCAGCTGATCTGAAATAGATGTTCATCCTAGATTTGCTGTGAATTGGACTGAATCTCAGTCTCACGTCACTGGAAGCATTTCATTGTTTTATAATCGTGTGTGTGGATATTGGATTTAGTTTAATTTAGTATTTCAATATTTTCTATTTTCTATCGTCTCTATTGTAAGTAATATATGTCTATAAATATTAAAAAACAAAGCTGAACAATAAGGGCAGTAGAACATCCAGAAGTGTGTACAGTAAAAGTACAGTAAAAGTACAGTAAAAGTACAGTAAAAGTACAGTAAAGTGAGAGTGATTATGCTTGTAGTTATTGTAGTCCCGGAGAGATGTATGTGGGTTATTATGTGAAATTATAGAAAATAATATTTTTACAGTCTCTGAAACACAGTACCTGTAGCTGAGTGAAATGTTTGCATATTCTTACACGCTTGTTAAAATAAATGTAAAAATCATGGTGCAAGAGTGGCTGTAATCAAGGTAGTGAAGGAAATATGTTAAACACATCTTCATTAACTTATCTTTTTTTTCTTTTTAAATAACACATTTTTGTCTGTTTATTTTGACTTGAAATATTATTTACAACAGCAGAACCTTCTGAATCTGGACCGAAGTCCTCGGAACCAGCCGCCTGTCATCGCGTGTCCAGAAGGTTCCAGGGCGTCCAGGATGTCCCGGGGGGGTCCGCGGGGCCGGTACCACCTACAGATACAGCTGCCACACCAAAAATGTGATGCATTATTTTTTGTTATAGTCTTACTAACATGTTGTATTGTAAATCTAGGCTATTAGTTTGTAATCATGATGTTGAAAATAATTCAAAGTAAAACATCTTATTTTCACATGTAAAGTCTTCCGTCAGGCGTCGCGGCTCCTGGAACCGACACTGACTACTGTGTTTAGGAAACTCACACACACACACAGGTCTGACAGCTGTCAATCAAATGGCGCTGAAAACTCAGAGAGTCACGGACTGACTCAGTTCCATCTTTGATACAGCTTAAATACAAAAATAAAAAACCATAACTGGTCTAAAATTCCACAATCTATTTAGATAGATAGACACAGCGGTCTATAACATGATTTCTGAGCTCTATAACAGAGAATAGACTCTAGTCTAGTTGACAACAACACAAGCTCATTAAAATAGGCAGGCGGTCAAGAATACCACAACTCTGATAAAGACATTATTTAAGAAGGTTACACTCACTCACAAATGGTAGTTGACTCTTCCATAAACCTTTGTACATGCTTAGTCCTCTTTTAAAGTTTAGCGCTCGTCTCCTTCATGGCCGCAAATTTGCAGAGTCGGCAAATTGGCTCTAAGTGTTAAGGCTGATTTATGGTTCCGCGTTACACCAACGCAGACCTACGGCGTAGGGTACGCGGGGATATGCACGTACGGTGCGCGTCGCCGCGTACCCTACGCCGTATGCTCTGCGTCGATTTAACGCGGAACCATAAATCAGGATTTACAGCCAATCAGCGTTGGCTCACAGCCCTGATGCGTTCAGGACAGTTGTAAAGTAAGAATTATCCTACACTGGCCACACAATGCACATTTTATCGTAATTATAGCCTACAATTTACAATTATATATGAACGTATCACACAAAACGGGGCCCTATCAGTGGGCCCTATGAGCTTGTGGGCCCCGGGGCACCCGCCCCCTCGCCCCCCCTCTGGCTCCGCTACAGGGCACACCCAAAGGCTGTGTTCTGGCTTTAAGAGGAAGAGGAAGAGGCTGAGAGGAAGCAGATCATTTCCTGCAGATAACGGATGGAACCATTTAAAGGCATCGGGGGGCTGCTGAACTTTGTTGTTAAAATATCATGTTTAAACTTTAAACTTTAAACTTTATTTATTTGTATAGCACCAAATCATACAATATAAAATGCAACACATGGTGCTTTACATGCAGAATAAAATTTAAAAAAAAATTAAAACAGTGGCGGTGCACTAAACTTCACTAAACTGCACTAAACTTCACTAAACTTCACTAAACTGTACTAAACTGCACTAAACTGTACTAATACCTGGTTTGTACGGAAGAGAATCAGGGCCAGGCAGGAGAAACAATATTTGAGAGGGGAAGATTTATATTTATTGTGCACTTCGAGAAAAAAGTCTAAATGTTTAGAGAAAAAAGTCGGAATTTCGAAAATAAAGTTGAAATACATATAACTTTTTTCTCAAAATTGTACTTCAACATTCTTCTCAACATTTTTTCTCGAACTGCATAATGAAAAAAAAAATCTTCCTCCTCTAAAATATTATTTTTATTTTTCTCCTGCCTGGCCCTGATACTCTTGTTATTTTGGATTTGATATCGACGAAATAAATGATAAAAAAACAAAGTTTTCACTCACTAAAACAACTGCGTCAGCCCCACTGCTGCGGCTCAGACTAGGAAACACAGATAACCAATCACAGCACGCCTAAAGCCTTAACTGATACAACTCGTGATCTGATTGGCTGTCGCAGCTGTCAATCAACTGTATTTATTTCACCTACAGACGCTGTTGAGTTGGAAGACAGATTTCAGCCTGGAAACATAAAATAAGAGAAAACTGACCTAAAAACAGCAGAACTGGAAGGAGCAGGAAATAATATGATGAAATATGAAAGAATATGAATACTTTTAGATATTTAGGGAAAGTAAATTAAAAATTACATTCCGACATTCAGAAATGAAAACTAAATCTCCCTAAAACAGGCTGGAAACGCCCTGCTTTATTTCCCTTTCACCTGCTGTTAACCGTGTTTCTTTCTGGTTTGAGCTTTTACAGAAACTTTTACTAACTCCCACACAGCTGCTGCATATTTTCAATCAAGGTGAATAAATAACAATATTTGCAGCTGTTTGCAGATCTGGGGGTTTCTGGGTCTGGATCAGCTCTCAGGAAAGAAATAAACCCCTAAATAAACTCCTAAATAACCCCCTAAATAAACTCTTACCTGCAGGTGAAGCGTCTGTAACTTCAGGCGAGACGATAATCGATGTTTAAAGTCCAGAAAACACTTTCTGTTTCCCCTTTTCTGACGCAGTTTCTAACTTTCTGGGCGGGTCTGACTCAAGTGTGGTCTGACTCAACCTGAAACTGAAAGCTTTAAAGTCAGTGTTTAAAACATTTAAAACATGAAAAAAAGTTTTGAATCTTTGCAGACATAATTTTGTGCATTTTTATTTTTCACAAGTGCAACAGTTTTAGAGGTTAAACTGCTTTATTTTCAGGGTTTCAGAGTATAGGAGCCAAATATGTTGTTGTTCACTCTGTGTGTGTGTGTGTGTGTGTGTGTGTGTGTGTGTGTGTGTGCGTGCGTGCGTGCGTGCGTGCGTGCGTGCGTGCGTGCGTGCGTGCGTGCGTGCGTGCGTGCGTGTGTGGTTTTAATTGCATCAGAAGAAAAGCATCCTGGCTCGTCCAGGAACGTGAGCAGCAGCAGACGAAAGCGCATCGACCCGGTTCTACAGGTTCTACAGGGAAACATTCTCAGTAGCCAAAAAGCATTAGGCTTGGCTCCTTCAATACAGAGGTTAAACTGCTTTATTTTCAGAGTTTCAGAGGTTAAACTGTGTTATTTTCAGGGTTTCAGAGTTTAAACTGTGTTATTTTCAGGGTTTCAGAGTTTAAACTGTGTTATTTTCAGGGGTTCAGAGGTTAAACTGCTTTATTTTCAGAGTTTCAGAGGTTAAACTGCTTTATTTTCAGAGTTTCAGAGGTTAAACTGCTTTATTTTCAGAGTTTCAGAGGTTAAACTGCTTTATTTTCAGAGTTTCAGAGGTTAAACTGCTTTATTTTCAGGGTTTCAGAGGTTAAACTGCATTATTTTCAGAGTTTCAGAGGTTAAACTGCTTTATTTTCAGGGTTTCAGAGGTTAAACTGCATTATTTTCAGAGTTTAAACGGTTTCAGAAGTTAAACTGCGTTATTTTCAGTTTCAGAGGTTAAACCAACCTGATCTCACAAAAATCTGTGAAATGCCCACGACCTCTCACCACTATTTTCCGTGGTATATACACGGACAATGGTATAATTCCGTGTGAGGACCACGGATATTGTACCATGCAAAGTCAATGGGATATATGTGATATATACACAGATTATGACATTATTATTATTTATATATTATTCTTTGTTATAGTGGCTAAATTATTTCAAAACTTATTTTTCGGGCCTGCAAAGCCTATTTCGTGTCTATTTTTGCACAGTTCACTAACGCTTTGAGCTAGGAGGCTGAAATTCTAGACTCTGCATCAGGAGGTGACTCTCATCCACTGTGCCGAGGTCCAGACCCGTACGACCTTTGGAAGTGCCAAAGGTCACCGTGTGTGGTGCCTTTTTCGGGCCTTTTTTGTGTGTTTTTTGAATAATTCACTAACGCTTTGAGCTGGGAGACTGATTTTTGACTATGTTGCAATGCAGAAGGCCCTTTGCTAGGATCTGTTGGTCCCGTGGCTGTACGACTTCCACAGAGCTAGTTGGTGTTGCAGAGGGTTCACAGAGTTGAGACTTGGCAAGCCCAGTCTAGGCCCCATATGGAGGCCACTGGTCAAGTTTTACTTGGTTTGGTCAAATGTTGTGGCAACGGCGTCCGTTCGAATGTTGGAAAAGGTGACGTTTCAAAGCCATCGAAAAGTAAAGATCCGATCTGCACCAAACTAACGTCTGTCTGTTCAGGGGATGCCCCTAAACAACATATAAAAAATTCAGACTCCTAGCTAAAGGCGTTAGTGAACTATGCAAAAAAAGACACAAAAAAGGCCCTGTTCCATTAGTCAGGAGGTTCTCAGACCTATACGATTCTACACCCTCCTAACCAGCCAGGACGTTTTAGAGGAAACACTGTTGCAGAAGTCATAGAAATCTGAACCCTAAACTAAACCCCAACCCCAACTCTACACTAAACCCCAACCCCAACTCTAAACTAAACCCTAATCCTAACCCTAAACTAACCTTAACCTCAACCCCCCTCATCTCAAACACCTTTCACTCCAATAATCTGGTTTACCAACATGCTCCAGGAGTTCGTCATCAGGAACGATCGGTTCTAAAACATCTACGTCTGACGTCGTCAGTTGAAGCTGAAATCTCCAGTAGATCAATACACTTGGAACATTGGACCTCTGGGTGACGTGCAGATCAGATCTAGTCTATATTTGGTCGGTCCGTCGAAGACCATTTCTAGACGTCCATACAACGTGCAATTCTTTGACGTCTAAATATGAACGTCCATACGGCGTCAATATGCAGTTCAATATCTGACCTCTGGTTGGGTCATTTTTTGTGACGTCATGCAGACGTCTAAAACAGGTGCAAAATTACGTAAAAGAAAGACGTCATCTGGCCTTACATTCTTGTACCCTGCTGGGACGTCCAACTATGACCTTAAAAAGACGTTGTTTAGACGTCTTTTTGCGCACTGATCTGTGACTGATCTGTGAGTTTGGAGTTTGGAGACGGTTCTATTCAATTCAATTCAATTTTATTTATATAGCGTCTAATACAACAGAGTTGTCTCTAGACGCTTTACAGAGACCCATACCCAGAACATGACCCCCGAGCAGTTATTACATAAACAATGGCAGGTAAAAACTCCCCTAGTGGGAGAAAAACCTTAAGCCAAACAGTGGCAAGGAAAAACTCCCCTTTAGGAGGGAAGAAACCTTGAGCAGGACCAGGCTCATCAGGGGGGACCCTCCTGCCGAGGGCCAGACTGGTGGGTCAGGGACGGCAACAGCACAGCAGGCAGGTGGAAGCAGCAACGGGATGACCGGGGGTGGGGACCGCAGGCCAGCACGCAGCTCCCGAAGCTCCGGCCCAATCAGCAAGTCCCAGGTTGGGGTGCAGGGTCAGGAAAAGACTTGTGCTCCGTAATGCAAGCTACAAGCCACCCACGACCACCTGCAGGACAAAAGAGAGAAAAGGGAGGAGAAGGGGGGGCCAGCAACGGGATGACCAGGGGTGGGGACCGCAGGCCAGCACGCAGCTCCCGAAGCTCCGGCCCAATCAGCAAGTCCCAGGTTGGGGTGCAGGGTCGGGGAAAGGTTGAGAAGGGGCAGGGCCAGGGAGAGGAGTCTTTAGGGACGAACATTCTCCCCCGCCCAAAAGGGGCCGTTACCCTGCCCCCCTCACTCCCACACTGCAGGTTCCGGTGTCCGGCAAAGGATGCTGCAACATGGACAAAAGAGAGAAAAGGGAGGAGAAGGGGGGGGCCAGCACAAGAAACCACAGGAGCAACTCTGACACACTAAAGTTTACACTACCTAGAGATTTACCAACACCAGCTAGAGGTTTACTAAACACTAACTATAGGCTTTACTAAACAGAAAGGTTTTAAGTTTAGTTTTAAAGGTGGAGGTGGTGTCAGCCTCCTTAACCCAGATTGGAAGTTGGTTCCATAGTAGTGGCGCCTGATAGCAGAACGCCCGCCCTCCAAATCTACATTTAGATACTCTAGGAACTACGAGTAAACCTGCACTCTGAGAACGGAGAGCTCTGACAGGAACATAAGGCACTATCAGGTCTTGCAAATAATGCGGAGCTAAGCCGTTTTGGGCTTTATACGCAAGTAATAAAATTTTAAATTGGATTCTGAATTTTACGGGTAACCAATGGAGCGACGCTAACACTGGAGAGACGTGGTCTCTCCTGCTAATTCCTGTCAGTACTCGTGCTGCTGCATTCTGGATCAGCTGGAGCCTATTCAGCAAATTACTTGGACATCCTGCTAACAACACATTACAGTAATCTAGTCTAGAAGATACAAACGCATGAACTAGTTTCTCTGCATCCCTCTGCGAGAGGATTTTCCTAATCTTTGCAATATTACGGAGATGGAAAAAGGCTATTTTACAAACCTGATTGACATATGGTTTAAACGACAAATCCTGATCGAAAATAACACCAAGATTTCTCACAGTTGCACTGGAAGCCATCGCAACACCATCTAATCCCTTCCTAAGATGCTCTGGACCAAGAATGATAACCTCTGTTTTATCTGAATTTAGAAGCAGGAAATTTCTGGACATCCAGTCCTTGATGTCCCTAAGACATGCCTGAAGTTTAACTAACGGTTCTGTTTCATCCGGCTTCATAGACAAATAGAGCTGCGTATCATCAGCATAACAATGAAAGTGTATGCCGTGATTCTGGATTATACTTCCCAACGGCTGCATGTATAAACTAAACAAGATTGGCCCTAGCACTGAACCCTGCGGAACACCATAACAGACCCTTGACTGTTCTGAAGAAACCTCATGTACATGAACAAACTGGAACCTGTCAGATAGATATGATTTAAACCAACATAGAGCTGTCCCTTTAATCCCAACAACATGCTCTAACCTGTGCAGTAAAATGCCATGAACTTCAACTCAGAAAACAAAGTAAATAATGTCCAGCAGTCTGTTTGTTTGGAAAAGATTTATTTTATTAGAAAACACTTTGGTCAACAATCTTAAATCAGGTAAACAACGATCTTCTGAAACGTGAAAAAAACTGAATTTAAAAGATTCCTGAAGAAGTTCCTGACCAATCAGGACTAGAGAGACGTCAGCTGATTCAGGCAAGGCGGTGAGGCTAGCAGGCGCTAGCGCAGGCTAATCAACAGGCTAATTAACAGGCTAATCAACATGCTAATCAACAGGCTAATTACAGGTTAATTAACATGCTAATCAACAGGCGGGTCGTCGTCCAGGTGACGAGTCTGGAACCAACTTCAACAGTTCAAGCTGAGCGTCTGGAGTCTGTCGGCCAATCACAGAGCGGCAGGAAGGAACCAGACCCCGCCCCCTCCAGGAGGGTTAGCGGCGGTGGCCATGTTGGCTCCGGGGTGGCGGCCATGTTGGCTCCGGGGGGGCGGCCATGTTGGCTCCGGGGGGGCGGCCATGTTGGCTCCGGGGGGGCGGCCATGTTGGCTCCGGGGTGGCGGCCATGTTGGCTCCGGGGGGGCGGCCATGTTGGCTCCGGGGTGGCGGCCATGTTGGCTCCGGGGTGGCGGCCATGTTGGCTCCGGGGGGGCGGCCATGTTGGCTCCGGGGGGGCGGCCATGTTGGCTCCGGGGGGGCGGCCATGTTGGCTCCGGGGGGGCGGCCATGTTGGCTCCGGGGGGGCGGCCATGTTGGCTCCGGGGGGCGGAGTCAGCGAGTTTCACCATAAAACGATGAGAAAGTTAAACATCCCTCCGGAGTGGAGGCGGGAGCCCCGCCCCCTGGCTGTGACATCACCGAAGGAAGCCCCGCCCCTCACAACGCCGTCTCCGTGGTGACGACGCCCCGCCCCTCCTCCGTCTCCGTGGTGACAACATCCCGCCGCTCCTCCTCCTCCTCCGTCTCCACGGTGATCTGGACGCTCGCTAGCTTCTCCTGGCTGGGGGGAGAACAGCGTTACCACGGCAACAACCCCGACCAATCCCAGCCGGCCCCGGCCCGTGATGTCACCGCCGGCCCCGCCCACGTACCTGCCGCTGCGCCGCGGAGCTTTGCTAACGTCCGAGCTCCGGGACACCGACTTCCAGACGCCGCTGCGAGACATTTCATCAGAGATGTTGACCTGGGAGGGATCGGATCTACACACACACACATATATATATATATAAATACACACTTATACACACACACATGTATATAAATACACATATATACACACACACATATATATATATATATATATATATATACACATATGCACACACACATGTATATAAATACATATATATATATATATATATATATATATATATATATATTAGGGGTGTAACTGTATTTGTATTCGTCCCGTCCCGTCACGGTACGGGCGTCACGGTTCGGTGCACGCAGTCATACGGCGAATACGTCTGACTGAGTTAAAAAAAAAAAAAATTAATCATCGTTTTTTTTCCCCCTTATAAATATCAAAAGTCACGTTCCATTAGACCTAAATGTGTGCTAGTCTGTGCATATCAATAAATATATGTGCAATTCATATATCATCATAAATTGTAGGCGATAAAATGTTCTAATTCTTAATTTACAACTGTCCTGAACGCATCAGAGCCGTGAGCCAGCGCGGATTGGGTGTAAAGCCTGATTTATGGTTCTGCGTTAAATCGACGCAGAGCATACGCCGTAGGGTACGGCGCAGTCTACGGCGAGGTTATGCGGCGACGCGCACCCTTCGCCGTAGGCGCTGCGTTGGTGTAACGCGGTACCGTAAATCAGCCTTAACAGTCACAGCAAATTTGCCGTGAAGGGATTAGCGCTAAAGTTTAAAAGAGGACTAAATTTGTACAAAGTTTTGAATGTTACCCCGTTTTCCACGTTACCTGGATTATTTTGGGTTATGGAAGAGTCAACTACCGTTGGTGAGTGAGTGTAACCTTCATAAATAATTTCTTAACAGAATGTTGTGGTAGCTTTGACCACCTGCCTATTTGAATGAGCTTTGTGTTGTTGTCAACGAGACCGCTGAGTCTATTCTCTGTTATAGAGCTCAGAAATGATGTTACAGACCGCTGTGTCTATCTATCTAAATAGATTGTGTAATTTTAGACCAGTTAGGTTTTTTTGTATTTAAGCTGAATCAAAGATGGAACTGAGTCAGTCCGTGACTATCTGAGTTTTCAGCGCGATGTGATTGACAGCTGTCAGGCCTGTGTGTGTGTGTGTGTGTGTGTGTGTGTGTGTGTGTGTGTGTGTGTGTGTGTGTGTGTGTGTGTGTGTGTGTGTGTGTGTGTGTGTGTGTGTGTGTGTGTGTGTGTGTGTGTGTGTGTGTGTGTGTGTGTGTGTGTGTGTGTGTGTGTGTGTGTGTTCTTCTGAACAAGTCTGTGACTTTACTCTGCTTTCTGCAGCATAGGCCTATAGGCTTGGCTCAATAAAAGTGAGAATAAATGTAGTTTGATGGTAGGATGATGTTGTTGAACGTTAAAATGACTATCATAAGGCCCATGGAGAAGCTCCGCCCCCAGACGGCTCTGCCCATATGCAGCAGTAGAGGAGCCCGGGTTCAAGTATTTATTAAAAGTGCTCGAGCCTCGTTACAATGTCCCAATTGAACATCTTTAACTTTCAAATGCTATGATCAAAATAAAGGAAGAAAAAACTAATCTTATACATTGGGACTTTTTGTATTTTTTTTCCCGTTGTACCGAACCCGTACCGAACCGTGACTTGTGTGTACCGTGACACCCCTAATATATATATATATATATATATATATATATATATATATATATATATATATATATATATATATATATATGTAAGGGAGCCCTCCTGCCCCGATGGGACATTAGTGCTGGATACACAATGGATTCCTGGAAACATTGGAAACCGTTGTGTTTGGTGATCCTGTCTGTCGAGGACGTTGAAGATGCTTCAAAATTGGATTTATGATAGCAGGATTTCTCCTAATCGGAGGAGGGGGATTCCTGGTCTACCGACAAATGCGTAAGTCGTCGACAGCTGTTTTGGCTCTTTCAGAGCTGCCGGACGTGGCTGAAGACTGAGTCTGTCTGTTTTGCAATATAATTGTTGATTCTATAATCTGGCCTTGACAGGGCGGTTTTGGCCGATCGTTCTGGTCACAATCTCCCTGGTGGAATGTAAACAAGGTGACTCTGCCCCCACTAGCCCTCCCCTCTCAGGAACATCTGTGGACCTGTTTCAGAACTGACCGAGCCGTCTGATAACATCAAGGACATTGGCTGAGCAGCTCTGGGCGAAGTTCACGGACTTACCGCTCACACACACACAATGATAACCACCTCCCTCAACTCAACGCCTTCCTCGGCCCCCCCTCTTATCAGCCCCCCCAACGCAGTCTCCGGGTTTCGAGCGGCGGACACTTCGATGTACACGGGGCGTGTCCCCATGTGGGGGCGTGTCCAGGGGGCGGGGCTCTGACTCACCGGTCCTTTAGGGTCTGGATGGGCGACTCATACGGCGCCTCGTCTTCCGTCTCCTCCGACGTCCTCCGTCCGTCCTGGAGACACTGAGGACCAATCAGAGCACAGAACCGGGTCACATGGTCGCAGGGTCGGGTCGGACCTGGACTGGTTGCTGTTTGTGTCTCTGCTTGTTCCCGTTTCTGTTTGGTTTTTTTCTCTCTTGCAGATTCCAAAGGCTTGTGTTTTCTTGTTTCTCTCATTTAAGACTTGCAGCAGATATATTTATATTATATATATATATATATATATATATATATATATATATATATATACCGTATTTTCCGCACTATAAGGCACCCAAAAGCCTTTAATTTTCTCAAAAACCAGCAGTGCGCCTTATAATGCGGTACACCTTATATATGATCATTATGGTAATTTCTGTTACTGTAGTCAGGGGGATTGTGGGTAATGTAGTCAGGGGGATTGTGGGTAATGTAGTCGGGGGGATTGTGGGTAATGTAGTCAGGGGGATTGTGGGTAATGTAGTCAGGGGGATTGTGGGTAATGTAGTTGGTGTCACCGAAGTAACGGCGCTAAAAACGTCAGGAATCGTCACAGACGTTCAAGACAACAGCAGCATAATGGCGACTTTGACGAGACGGAGCAAAGCTGGTTTTTATTTTGTTAATAAAGTTTTACATACGGTACTTTTCTTCTTGTTTTTCTTTTTTGCATTTGCTGTAAGATTTTGTAGCATTTCCTGTAGCGCAGCTCCATCAGGTAGATGCGTAACTCAACCCCAGCCACTATAGTCGGTATTTTACCAGATATTTAGTGCGCCTTATAATGTGGAAAATACGGTATATAAAAATGTTTAAAAAAAACAACAAAAAAACTGGATTCGCGATTACCATCATATTTACAATATACCCTTGTTTTTCTGTTGCTCGTATATATTTCATTTTGTTGTATTTTATTTTGAAGGCCCGTCTCACCTCCTTGTGCTGGTCGTCGTCTTTCTTCTTCTTGCTCTCGGGGATCAGGTCGTCCAACCAGCTCAGCTCCCTCTTGGTGAAGCAGAAGTCCAGAAGCTTCCGGATGAAGACGAGAGCCAGAACCTGCAGAGACCGGAGACGGGGGGGGGGGGGTTAGTCCTGGAGCCGGGGCCCCCCCGTCCCCCAACCCCCCCCCAGACTCACCATCATGGGGAAGACCACGGCGGCCGCCGAGGCCTTGATGACCCACAGGACGATGAGACAGAACAGCTGGACGGCCGTGAAGACGTGGACCTTCCAGAGAGGGACGTAGCGCAGGTAGATCAGGTCCGGCTGGTGCTTGGGCGGCTGGAAGAGCAGGCGGATCCGGTCCCAGAGCTGGGGGGGGGCATAAAACAGGTAGATCAGGTCCCAGAGCTGGGGGGTAGTTGCAGGCTCAACTCCTGTTTTATGACTAGGCTGTTTCCTTTAGTTGCAGGATCAACTCCTGTTTTATGACTAGGCTGTTTCTTCTAGTTGCAGGGTCAACTCCTGTTTTATGACTAGGCTGTTTCCTCTAATTGCAGGGTCAACTCCTGGTTTATGACTAGGCTGTTTTCTCTAGTTGCAGGGTCAACTCCTGTTTTATGACTAGGCCGTTTTCTCTAGTTGCAGGGTCAACTCCTGTTTTATGACTAGGCCGTTTTCTCTAGTTGCAGGGTCAACTCCTGTTTTATGACTAGGCCGTTTCCTCTAGTTGCAGGGTCAACTCCTGTTTTATGACTAGGCTGTTTCCTCTAGTTGCAGGGTCAACTCCTGTTTTATGACTAGGCTGTTTCCTCTAGTTGCAGGGTCAACTCCTGTTTTATGACTAGGCTGTTTCCTCTAGTTGCAGGGTCAACTCCTGTTTTATG
>NC_084589.1:55171065-55188565 GCF_033807715.1 Cololabis saira | reverse complement strand
CGTTTACCCTCAACATGCCTCATTAATTATTATAAATAAACTTTAACACCAGCTGCTTTTTGCTACCTGTTGTAACCGTCATAAATCTGTACCAGTTGTTGTTGTCATGGAAACATTGTTGCTTCCCTGACGTGGAATGATCTGCTGTGATGAGACTTTAGAATAGAAGCCGTGGTATAAACTCATTATAGCACAGTTAACAACCAATCAGATCATTATACCACAGTTAACAACCAATCAGATCATTATACCACAGTTAACAACCAATCAGATCATTATAGCACAGTTAACAACCAATCAGATCATTATACCACAGTTAATAACCAATCAGATCATTATACCACAGTTAACAACCAATCAGATCATTATACCACAGTTAACAACCAATCAGATCATTATAGCACAGTTAACAACCAATCAGATCATTATACCACAGTTAACAACCAATCAGATCATTATACCACAGTTAACAACCAATCAGATCATTATACCACAGTTAACGACCAATCACATCATTATACCACAGTTAACAACCAATCAGATCATTATACCACAGTTAACAACCAATCAGATCATTATACCACAGTTAACAACCAATCAGATCATTATACCACAGTTAACAACCAATCAGATCATTATACCACAGTTAACAACCAATCAGATCATTATACCACAGTTAACAACCAATCAGATCATTATACCACAGTTAACAACCAATCAGATCATTATACCACAGTTAACAACCAATCAGATCATTATACCACAGTTAACAACCAGATCAGATTCCAATCAGATTCTTGGAATTATCTTCTGATAGCAGGATTTCTCTTGATAGGAGGAGGGGGATTCCTGGTCTACCGACAAACGCGTAAGTCGTCGACAGCTGTTCTGGCTCTTTCAGAGCTGCCGGACGTGGCTGAAGGATCAAGCAAGGTGATCAACACTCAGACTTTAACGCTGGGGGAGCAAAGCCGTAAGCTGGATGTGATTCTTGAACAGAATCGCAGGCTGGCGGCGTCTTTGAGCTCATTGGTAAGATGGATAAGACCCTGGAGAAGTTGGAAGATCGGCTTGGCGGGAATTGATCACAAATTCGTCTGATTGGAGTCGCCATTGATGAACCAGAGACTGAAGGCAGACGGAAAATTACTGGAGTCTGCCTGTTTCCTTTCATTCAATACCATTGTTGATTCTATAATCTGGCCTTGACAGGGCAGCTTGGCCCGCTGCCCCAGTCACAATCTCCCTGGTGGAATGTAAACTGGTGGCTCTGCCCCCACTAGCCCTCCCCTCCCAGGAACATCTGTGGACCTGTTTCAGAACTGTACCGGGCCGTCTGATAACATCAAGGATGGGGCGAAGTTTTCACAGACTTACTGCTCAAACACACTTACTGATAACCACACCCCCCCCATTTTCAACACCTTCCCCGGCCCCCCTCTTATCAGCCCCCCTGTCACGGTCGCCGGGTGCGAGCGCCACGAAGGCGGCGGCCCTCACTTGGATGAACTGTGCCGGGGCCTTGGTGGGGACGGGGGGACCTGTGGGGGACCTGTGGGGGACGGGGGGACCTGTGAGGGACAGAGGGACCTGTGGGGGACGGAGGGACGGACCTTGGTGGGGAAGTATCTCCGGGTCTTGAACTGCTTGAGGAAGGAGGACAGGAAGAAGGTGGTGAAGAAGAGGATGACGGACCAATAGAGGACGTCGGGGACGTAGGGACCTCCTGGACCGCAGGCCGGACCCACGAAGACCCCGCCGAGGTCCAGGCAGTTCTGCAGGGGGACGGGGGGAAGGAGAGATGGAGGGACAGGGGGACAGGGAGGGGAGAGGGAGGGACATGGGGACAGAGGGATGGAGGGACGGAGGGACAGGGGGGTGGATGGAGAGAGAGACGGAGGATTATTTTTCCTGTATCTGAGGCCCAGATCAGGAGACGGGAACCGGTCCCACCTTCACGTCCAGCGTCTCCCAATCCACGGATTCTGGCGTCACGTTCTTCGTCCTCCAGACCTGCAGGACGTCGGCCGAGACGTTGGAGGGAACCGAGCAGCGGCACCTGCAGACCGGAACCAGAACCAGAGTTACCAGAGACTTAGACCTGGAACCAGAACCAGAACCAGGACCAGGACCGGCACCTGGAGACGGGAACCAGAGTCACGCTTTTCATTTTTCATTTGTCCTGGGGAAGCTGCCCTGTACCTGGGAGTAACAGTCCTGGGAAGTGGGAGGTCGTTGGGAGGTCGTTGGGAGGTCGTTGGGAGGTCGTTGGGAGGTCGTTGGGAGGTCGTTGGGAGGTCGTTTGTTACCCCCAGGTAGGACCGGTTCTCCGGTCCTCCCTGGGGGTAACAGACCTGGTCCTGGTCCAGGTTCTGGTTCTGGACTCACGTGTAGAAGGTGAGGTTGTCCAGGTCCAGGCCCGGGTTGACGGGGAACAGCTCCCCCAGGTGCAGCAGCTTCTCCAGGGCCTCGTAGATGAAGATGATGCAGATGAGCGCGGCGAAGGCCTCCTCGGTGAAGCGGGTGATGTAGCAGACCAGCGCGCTGGCGTCCGTGGCAACCAGGACCAGACACAGGAAGGCCGTCCACAGGCCGATGCTGGTCCGCAGGGACAGGTAGCACAGCTGGTACTCGCTGGGGGAAGGGACAGTTAAACCTTAGAAAACCAGGTAGCACAGCTGGTACTCGCTGGGGGACGGGACAGTTTAAACCTTAGAGAACCAGGTAGCACAGCTGGTACTCGCTGGGGGACGGGACAGGTTAAACCAGGGGTCACCAACCTTCTTGAAACTGGGAGCTACTTCAAGGGCACTGAGTGATGCAAAGGGCTACCACTTTGATAAAACACTGCTGAAATAACAAAGTTACACAGTTTACCTTTAATTTAACATTATTATTAATGAAGACACTAATCGTTAATGATTCATCAAAAATAATAATTCAGAATGATTAAACAAGGTAGGAAACAGATACATTTCAACATGCAATATTTAATTTCTTATATACCTTTCCAAAAGTTTCATTTTCAAATCATCACTTTCACAACAATTTGCAGGAAATCTTTTTCAATTTTCACAAGCCACTAACAGTTTTTATCAAATCATGAACTCTGAACCATGTTTGTACAAATGATCAATCATGTAAGATTTAACAAAAATGGACTCCTTTTAAAATAAATCTTTTGATATTTACTGAAATGTCTCTCCACGTTGTGCCGCTTAAGCCTGATTTATGGTTCTGGTTAAATGGACGCACAGCCTACGGCGTAGGGTACGCGGCGCCGCGTACCCTACGCCGTAGGCTCTGCGTTGGTGTAACGCGGAACCTGAAATCAGCCTTTAGCCATCGCCAAAGTCGCAAATGAGAGACACAGTTTTCTTTCACGTTAGTAAAAAATAACTCTCCCTCCAATTCACTGTGAAAATGATAAGTTTTCTTCCTTTTTCCTGCCATGTTTTTGTCGGTAGAAACCGCTTCCGTCTCCTCATCTTTGCTTTGCAGCTCACGAGCTCGTCTCAGCAGAGCTGTGGTTGGTCATGAAACTAGACTGACCTGACTTTTTTCATGATTTATATATATATATATATATATATATTTTTTTTTTTTATTTACATTTTTGTGTATTCGTTTTTGAGTTTACATCACTGTGAATGTAATTTCGCGGGCACCAGGTTGGTGACCCCTGGTCTATGCTGAGGAAACAGAACCGTTAGCTAAACCTCAGCGTGTCTGAGGAACATCCAGGACTGGATTTCCGGAAGTGTTTTGCTTCTAAATTCTGATAAAACCGGGTTAGCGTCACTGACCTGCAGAAGCGGAACAGGATCTTCTCGAAGACCAGAACTGGGCCGGTGCTGCCCAGGATGGTGAGCGGCTGGCCGGAGAAGAGAGAGTAGGTGACGCCGGTGAGGGACGCCCCCAGCAGGGACTCGATGGCACTCTGGGGAGGAAGGGGGGGGGTGGTTCAACCACTGAAAACAGTACAGGCGGTTCTGTTCTTCGCGGCCCCCCAGGTCCTTACGACGTTGCCCTAGGTGCCCCCCCCCTTACTTGCTTACTTAAATGTTATTTGAGAGGGACTATTAAAAATATAAATGTAAACATTCCGCCAGAGTAGGGCAGGGCGATATATCGAGATTTTAATATATATAGATATATTTTCAAACGCGATATGGTACGAGACAATATCGTTTATATTGATTTAAAAAAAAAAAAAATCTTTTTTTTTTTTTATTTATTTATTTATTTTTGATTTTGATATAACTTATTTTGTGACAAATTGACTTGAATGTTTTATTTGAGATTTGCACAAATGTTTTGTTATTTGCACAACTGTCAACCTCAGTGGAAAAGTCTGCCTGTTACTGTCTACATTGTATTAATTACAGTGTATTTTAATTTAATTGTTATGCAGGAAAGGGATATTTGTTTTATTTTATTCAAGAAGCATTTTTATTCTATATATGCAGGCAGTTTATTTTTATTTCATTTGTTTTATACATGTTGATATTGTGCAGACCTCTGTTAATAAAGGAACCTGTGTGACATTTGGCACGAGGCTTTGTATTAAAACTGACTGTTTTTTTAAGGGTTTGATCAGAAAAAATGAAGCTAACAGAGATGCTAACAGAGATGCTAACAGAGATGCTATGCTATAATGCTTTGGGGGAAACCCCAATTATGAGACAGAAAAAATATGGATATACATCGAGTATCAACATTCAGCTAGAAAATATGGAGATATGACTTTTGGTCCATATCGCCCAGCCCTACGCCAGAGTTAGCCTTATGCTAGCTGTTCCATTGTTTACAGCTTTACCAGAGAAGCTGCCGGTCCAGATGCTGAATAGCGAAAGCTATGCTAGTGGACCGTACAGAGCCAAGCTAACAGACAAACTTGCTCAAACAGGTGGAAACTGTACATAGATTTTAAAATATTGTAAAATGTTCAAAAGTTAGTAGATTGTGCTTCTGTAATAAATCCCAGTGGTGGAACCTGGAACCTGTCAGGGGATTCTAAAGGCCCAACTGTTGTTTGACTAGCCTAGCCTAGCTTAGTCTAGCACTAGTCTAGATTAGCACTAGCCTAGCACTATCCTAGCCTAGCACTAGCCCAGCCTAGCACTAGCCTAGCCTAGCACTAGCCTAGCACTAGCCTAGCTTAGTACTAGCCTAGCACTAGCCTAGCACTAGCCTAGCTTAGTACTAGCCTAGCACTAGCCTAGACTAGCACTAGCATAGCCTAGCACTAGCCTAGCCTAGCACTAGCCCAGCACTAGCCTAGCCTAGCACTATCCTAGCACTAGCCTAGCACTAGCCTAGCAATAGCCTATCACTAGCCTAGCACTAGCCTAGCTTAGCACTAGCCTAGCACTAGCCTAGCCTAGCACTACCCTAGCACTAGCTTAGCCTAGCACTAGCCTAGCACCAGCCTAGCCTAGCACTAGCCCAGCACTAGCCTAGCACTAGCCTAGCCTAGCACTAGCCTAGCCTGTCCCCAGCAGGTGATACAGTAAGGTGTGAGAAGATGAAATCATGTAGAAACATCTTAACAGAGTCGATCTAATCTTCCTAAAGTATTTAATAGTTTTTGTTCTTCTTGATGTGTTTTTTGAAGCTCAGATTTGAATCGAGCAGCACACCGGCCCCCCCTCTTACGATGTTGCCCCGGGTCGCCCCCTCTCTTACGATGTTGCCCTGGGTCGCCCCCCCACCTACGATGTTGCCCCGGGTGGCCTCCCCCCCCACCTACGATGTTTCCCCGGGTGGCCCCCCCCTCTTACGATGTTGCCCCGGGTGGCCCCCCCCTCTTACGATGTTGCCCCGGGTGGCCTCCCCCCCCACCTACGATGTTTCCCCGGATGGCCCCCCCCTCTTACGATGTTGCCCCGGGTGGCCCCCCCCTCTTACGATGTTTCCCCGCGTGGCCTCCCCCTCTTACGATGTTTCCCCGGGTGCCCCCCCCACCTACGATGTTTCCCCGGGTGGCCCCCCCCTCTTACGATGTTTCCCCGGATGGCCCCCCCCTCTTACGATGTTGCCCCGGGTGGCCCCCCCCTCTTACGATGTTTCCCCGCGTGGCCTCCCCCTCTTACGATGTTTCCCCGGGTGCCCCCCCCACCTACGATGTTTCCCCGGGTGGCCCCCCCCTCTTACGATGTTTCCCCGGGTGGCCCCCCCCTCTTACGATGTTGCCCCGGGTGGCCTCCCCCTCTTACGATGTTTCCCCGGGTGGCCCCCCCCACCTACGATGTTGCCCCGGGTGGCCTCCCCCAGCAGGCCTCCGAAGGTGATGACGGGCGACATGCAGGCGCAGTACAGGAACAGCACCGACGCCAAACACTGCAGGCTGACGCCGTCGCGGACGTCGCTCAGCAGGGAAGGAGTCTTTCTCCGCACGTCCTGGACCAGACCCCCGAAGAACCTGCAACAGAACCAGAACCAGTCAGAACCAGAACCAGACCCCCGAAGAACCTGGAACAGAACCAGAACAACCGGTCAGAACCAGAACCAGACCAAACCAGAACCAGAACCAGAACCAGAACCAGAACCAGAACCAGAACAGAACCAGAACAGAACCTCTCTTCTTCCGGCTCTCGACGAAGGCGGACGCTTTTTCTGCTCCTCTCCCTCCCTATCTGCCCTGCCCTGCTGCTGCTTTTGTCCTGTCTCGTCTTCAGAGTCTCTCCTTTTCACTCCTCCCAAACTCTACAATCATGGAATTGATTAACTGGTCTCTCAGCACAACCAGAAATCAGGGGGTAAGGGAGCCCTCCTGCCCCCATGGGATGTTTTTTGCTGGAAACACAATGGATTCCTGGAAACATTGGAAACCGTTGTGTTTGGTGATTCTGTCTGTCGAGAACGTTGAAGATGCTTCATAAAAAGAAAAAGAAAAAAGTTGAGAAAAAGTTGACATTTTGAGAAAAAAGTCGAAATTTTGAGAAAAAAGTTGAAATGTTGAGAAAAGAGTCGAGAAAAAAGTCGAAATTTTGAAAAAAAAGTCGAAATTTTGAGAAAAAAGTCGAAATCTTAAGAAAAAAGTCGAGAAAAAAGTTTACATTTTGAGAAAAAAGTCGAAATTTTGAGAAAAAGTCGAAGTTTTGAGAAAAAAAGTCTCTCAGCACAACTGACCACATTTTTGCGACAAGAAGTCAGGGGGTAAGGGAGCCCTCCTGCCCCGATGGGAGGTTTTTTACTGGATACACAATGGATTCCTGGAAACATTGGAAACCGTTGTGTTTGGTGATTCTGTCTGTCGAGGACGTTGAAGATGCTTCATAATTGGATTTATGATAACAGGATTTCTCCTAATTGAAGGAGGGGGATTCTTGGTCTACCGACAAACACGTAAGTCGTCGACAGCTGTTCTGGCTCTTTCAGAGCTGCCGGACGTGGCTGAAGGATCAAGCAAGGTGATCAACACTCAGACTTTAACGCTGGGGGAGCAAAGCCGTAAGCTGGATGTGATTCTTGAACAGAATCGCAGGCTGGCGGCGTCTTTGAGCTCATTGGTAAGATGGAAAAGACCTTGGAGAAGTTGGAAGCTCGGCTTGGCGGGAATTGATCACAAATTCATCTGATTGGAGTCGCCATTGATGAACCAGAGACTAAAGGCAGACGGAAAATTACTGAGTCTGTCTGTTTTTAATATAATTGTTGATTCTATAATCTGGCCTTGACAGGGCGGTTTTGGCCGATCGCTCTGGTCACAATCTCCCTGGTGGAATGTAAACAAGGTGGCTCTGCCCCCACTAACCCTCCCCTCTCAGGAACATCTGTGGACCTGTTTCAGAACTGACCGAGCCGTCTGATAACATCAAGGACATTGGCTGAGGAGCAGCTCTGAGCGAAGTTCACGACAAAAACAGTTTTCTAAGCTGACTTAATAAACCTGATTCTGATTCTGATAACCAGAACCAGAATCTGGACTCACCTGCCAGTCCTCTGCAGCTCCGGTCCGGGGTCATGCCCGGCCTCCTGCCCCGCCTCCCGTCCGGGGGCGGAGCCGTTGGGGGGCGGCGGCAGCTTCCTCTTCTCCTGTGGGGAGGGGGGACGTTAACCTCTGACCCCACCAGACCCGGGGAGGTTAACCTCTGACCCGGGAGCGGTTAACTCTTACCTGAGACGGGACGCTCTTTGGCGGGTCGATGCGTCCCACTCCCCGGGGGGTTAGCAGGGAGGTTAGCGGTTAGCGGGGAGGTTAGCAGGGAGGTTAGCGGGGAGGTTAGCGGTTAGCAGGGAGGTTAGCGGGTTAGCAGGGAGGTTAGTGGGTTAGCGGGGAGGTTAGCGGTTAGCAGGGAGGTTAGCGGTTAGCGGGGAGGTTAGCGGGGGGTTAGCGGTGAGGTTAGCGGTTAGCGGGGAGGTTAGCGGTTAGCAGGGAGGTTAGCGGTTAGCGGGGAGGTTAGCGGTTAGCGGGGGTTAGCGGTGAGGTTAGCGGGGAGGTTAGCGGTTAGTAGGGAGGTTAGCGGGTTAGCAGGGAGGTTAGCGGTTAGCGGGGAGGTTAGCGGTTAGCGGGGAGGTTAGCAGGTTAGCGGGGAGGTTAGCGGTGAGGTTAGCGGGGAGGTTAGCGCTTAGTGGGGAGGTTAGCGGTTAGCGGGGAGGTTAGCGGTTAGCGGGAAGGTTAGCGGTTAGCAGGGAGGTTAGCGGTTAGCGGGGAGGTTAGCGGGGGGTTAGCGGTGAGGTTAGCGGGGAGGTTAGCGCTTAGTGGGGAGGTTAGCGGTTAGCGGGGAGGTTAGCGGTTAGCGGGGAGGTTAGCGGTTAGCAGGGAGGTTAGCGGTTAGCGGGGAGGTTAGCGGGGGGTTAGCGGTGAGGTTAGCGGTTAGCGGGGAGGTTAGCGGTTAGCGGGGAGGTTAGCGGGGGGATTAGCGGTTAGCGGGGACTCTCACCTGGGACGGGACGCTCTTGGGCGGGTCGATCCGGATACTCGGGTCCCATTCCCCGGGGGGTTAGCGGTTAGCAGGGAGGTTAGCGGTTAGCGGGGAGGTTAGCAGTTAGCAGGGAGGTTAGCGGTTAGCGGGGAGGTTAGCGGGGGGTTAGCGGTGAGGTTAGCGGTTAGCGGGGAGGTTAGCGGTTAGCGGGGAGGTTAGCGGGGATGTTAGCGGTTAGCGGTTAGCTTAGCAGTTAGCAGAGAGGTTAGCGGGGACTCTCACCTGGGACGGGACGCTCTTGGGCGGGTCGATCCGGATACTCGGGTCCCATTCCCCGGGGGGTTAGCGGTTAGCAGGGAGGTTAGCGGTTAGCGGGGAGGTTAGCGGCTAGCGGGGACTCTCACCTGAGATGGGACGCTCTTGGGCGGGTCGATCCGGATGCTCGGGTCCCACTCCCCGGGGGGAAGGACCGTCACCTGGTCCAGGAACTCGTCGATGCCCGACAGCAGGTCCAGCCGGTCCTTGGCCTTGTAGGCCACGTCGTGGAAGACCTGCGGGGAGTCCCCGTGGGGGGGGGGGGGGGGGGGGCAGGTGAGAACCCTAGTGGGGAGTCCCCAGTCCACAGCAACAACAAACGCAGACCCGCAACGCAGACCAAACGCAGACGAAAGGCTGTGATTGGTTCACTTGGTAGCAACGCATTTCCGGTTTCCGGTTTGAAGCAGTCGTGAACTTACAGCCTCTTTTCTTCGTGTATGTGTGATTTTTTTTGTTTTGGTTTTTTGCACAATAGTTGTTCTCATCTCTTTGATTCACTCTGACCGGAAAAAGTCGGATAAACCATTCAGGAAAAGTTATTAGCGCTCGCGGGGGGGTACTGCACCGCGGACAAATGGAGTGACGGAGAAGTCCGAAGGTTCACGACGGCGTCACGGCGACGGCGTCACGGTGACGGCGTAGGCACGACGTCGTTTTGACGCAGAACCATAATTCAGGCTTCACACAGCCGCAGTACTGGACTATATACGTTTCTGCACCGACACTGTGACAGAGACTAAAGCGGTTAAAGTGTTCCCCAACCAGAAGCCATGGCTCAAGGGCGAGGGGAGGGGCTTCCACTTTAACACCAACAACTTTAGAGGCTTCCACTTTAACACCAACAACTGTAGAGGCTTCCACTTTAACACCAACAACAACTCTAGAGGCTTCCACTTAAACACCAACATCTCTAGAGGCTTCCACTTTAACACCAACATCTCTAGAGGCTTCCACTTTAACACCAACATCTCTAGAGGCTTCCACGTTAACACCAACAACTTTAGAGGCTTCCACTTTAACACCAACAACTGTAGAGGCTTCCACTTTAACACCAACATCTCTAGAGGCTTCCACTTTAACACCAACATCTCTAGAGGCTTCCACTTTAACACCAACATCTCTAGAGGCTTCCACTTTAACACCAACATCTCTAGAGGCTTCCACTTTAACACCAACAACTCTAGAGGCTTCCATGTTAACACCAACATCTCTAGAGGCTTCCACTTTAACACCAACAACTCTAGAGGCTTCCACTTTAACACCAACAACTCTAGAGGCTTCCACTTTAACACCAACAACTGTAGAGGCTTCCACTTTAACACCAACATCTCTAGAGGCTTCCACTTTAACACCAACAACTCTAGAGGCTTCCACTTTAACACCAACAACTCTAGAGGCTTCCACTTTAACACCAACATCTCTAGAGGCTTCCACTTTAACACCAACATCTCTAGAGTCTTCCACTTTAACACCAACAACTCTAGAGGCTTCCACTTTAACACCAACATCTCTAGAGGCTTCCACTTTAACACCAACGACTGTAGAGGCTTCCACTTTAACACCAACATCTCTAGAGTCTTCCACTTTAACACCAACAACTCTAGAGGCTTCCACTTTAACACCAACATCTCTAGAGGCTTCCACTTTAACACCAACCACTGTAGAGGCTTCCACTTTAACACCAACCACTGTAGAGGCTTCCACTTTAACACCAACATCTCTAGAGGCTTCCATGTTAACACCAACATCTCTAGAGGCTTCCACTTTAACACCAACAACTCTAGAGGCTTCCACTTTAACACCAACATCTCTAGAGGCTTCCACTTTAACACCAACCACTGTAGAGGCTTCCACTTTAACACCAACCACTGTAGAGGCTTCCACTTTAACACCAACATCTCTAGAGGCTTCCATGTTAACACCAACATCTCTAGAGGCTTCCACTTTAACACCAACATCTCTAGAGGCTTCCACTTTAACACCAACAACTCTAGAGGCTTCCACTTTAACACCAACAACTCTAGAGGCTTCCACTTTAACACCAACATCTCTAGAGGCTTCCACTTTAACACCAACATCTCTAGAGGCTTCCACTTTAACACCAACATCTCTAGAGGCTTCCACTTTAACACCAACATCTCTAGAGGCTTCCACTTTAACACCAACATCTCTAGAGGCTTCCACTTTAACACCAACATCTCTAGAGGCTTCCACTTTAACACCAACATCTCTAGAGGCTTCCACTTTAACACCAACATCTCTAGAGGCTTCCACTTTAACACCAACAAGTGTAGAGGCTTCCACTTTAACACCAACATCTCTAGAGGCTTCCACTTTAACACCAACATCTCTAGAGGCTTCCACTTTAACACCAACAAATGTAGAGGCTTCCACTTTAACACCAACAACTGTAGAGGCTTCCACTTTAACACCAACATCTCTAGAGGCTTCCACTTTAACACCAACTCTAGAGGCTTCCACTTTAACACCAACATCTCTAGAGGCTTCCACTTTAACACCAACATCTCTAGAGGCTTCCACTTTAACACCAACATCTCTAGAGGCTTCCACTTTAACACCAACAACTCTAGAGGCTTCCACTTTAACATTAACATCTCTAGAGGCTTCCACTTTAACACCAACAACTCTAGAGGCTTCCACTTTAACACCAACATCTCTAGAGGCGTCCACTTTAACACCAACATCTCTAGAGGCTTCCACTTTAACACCAACATCTCTAGAGGCTTCCACTTTAACACCAACTCTAGAGGCTTCCACTTTAACACCAACATCTCTAGAGGCTTCCACTTTAACACCAACAACTGTAGAGGCTTCCACTTTAACACCAACATCTCTAGAGGCTTCCACTTTAACACCAACTCTAGAGGCTTCCACTTTAACACCAACATCTCTAGAGGCTTCCACTTTAACACCAACAACTGTAGAGGCTTCCACTTTAACACCAACATCTCTAGATACTTCCACTTTAACACCAACATCTCTAGAGGCTTCCACTTTAACACCAACAACTGTAGAGGCTTCCACTTTAACACCAACAACTGTAGAGGCTTCCACTTTAACACCAACATCTCTAGAGGCTTCCACTTTAACACCAACTCTAGAGGCTTCCACTTTAACACCAACAACTCTAGAGGCTTCCACTTTAACACCAACAACTCTAGAGGCTTCCACTTTAACACCAACATCTCTAGAGGCTTCCACTTTAACACCAACAACTCTAGAGGCTTCCACTTTAACACCAACGACTCTAGAGGCTTCCACTTTAACACCAACTCTAGAGGCTTCCACTTTAACACCAACAACATCTCTAGAGGCTTCCACTTTAACACCAACATCTCTAGAGGCTTCCACTTTAACACCAACAACTGTAGAGGCTTCCACTTTAACACCAACATCTCTAGAGGCTTCCACTTTAACATCAACAACATCTCTAGAGGCTTCCACTTTAACACCAACATCTCTAGAGGCTTCCACTTTAACACCAACATCTCTAGAGGCTTCCACTTTAACACCAACATCTCTAGAGGCTTCCACTTTAACACCAACAACTCTAGAGGCTTCCACTTTAACACCAACGACTCTAGAGGCTTCCACTTTAACACCAACTCTAGAGGCTTCCACTTTAACACCAACATCTCTAGAGGCTTCCACTTTAACACCAACATCTCTAGAGGCTTCCACTTTAACACCAACAACTGTAGAGGCTTCCACTTTAACACCAACATCTCTAGAGGCTTCCACTTTAACATCAACAACATCTCTAGAGGCTTCCACTTTAACACCAACAACTCTAGAGGCTTCCACTTTAACACCAACATCTGTAGAGGCTTCCACTTTAACACCAACATCTCTAGAGGCTTCCACTTTAACACCAACATCTCTAGAGGCTTCCACTTTAACACCAACATCTGTAGAGGCTTCCACTTTAACACCAACAACTCTAGAGGCTTCCACTTTAACACCAACATCTCTAGAGGCTTCCACTTTAACACCAACAACTCTAGAGGCTTCCACTTTAACACCAACATCTCTAGAGGCTTCCACTTTAACACCAACTCTAGAGGCTTCCACTTTAACACCAACATCTCTAGAGGCTTCCACTTTAACAACAACATCTCTAGAGGCTTCCACTTTAACACCAACATCTCTAGAGGCTTCCACTTTAACACCAACCACTGTAGAGGCTTCCACTTTAACACCAACAACTGTAGAGGCTTCCACTTTAACACCAACATCTCTAGAGGCTTCCACTTTAACACCAACCACTGTAGAGGCTTCCACTTTAACACCAACAACTCTAGAGTCTTCCACTTTAACACCAACAACTGTAGAGGCTTCCACTTTAACACCAACTCTAGAGGCTTCCACTTTAACACCAACAACTCTAGAGGCTTCCACTTTAACACCAACATCTCTAGAGGCTTCCACTTTAACACCAACATCTCTAGAGGCTTCCACTTTAACACCAACAACTCTAGAGTCTTCCACTTTAACACCAACAACTGTAGAGGCTTCCACTTTAACACCAACTCTAGAGGCTTCCACTTTAACACCAACAACTCTAGAGGCTTCCACTTTAACACCAACATCTCTAGAGGCTTCCACTTTAACACCAACAACTCTAGAGGCTTCCACTTTAACACCAACATCTCTAGAGGCTTCCACTTTAACACCAACATCTCTAGAGGCTTCCACTTTAACACCAACATCTCTAGAGGCTTCCACTTTAACACCAACATCTCTAGAGGCTTCCACTTTAACACCAACTGTAGAGGCTTCCACTTTAACACCAACAACTGTAGAGGCTTCCACTTTAACACCAACATCTCTAGAGGCTTCCACTTTAACACCAACATCTCTAGAGGCTTCCACTTTAACACCAACATCTCTAGAGGCTTCCACTTTAACACCAACATCTCTAGAGGCTTCCACTTTAACACCAACATCTCTAGAGGCTTCCACTTTAACACCAACAACTGTAGAGGCTTCCACTTTAACACCAACATCTCTAGAGGCTTCCACTTTAACACCAACAACTGTAGAGGCTTCCACTTTAACACCAACATCTCTAGAGGCTTCCACTTTAACACCAACAACTGTAGAGGCTTCCACTTTAACACCAACAACTGTAGAGGCTTCCACTTTAACACCAACATCTCTAGAGGCTTCCACTTTAACACCAACTGTAGAGGCTTCCACTTTAACACCAACAACTGTAGAGGCTTCCACTTTAACACCAACAACTGTAGAGGCTTCCACTTTAACACCAACATCTCTAGAGGCTTCCACTTTAACACCAACAACTGTAGAGGCTTCCACTTTAACACCAACATCTCTAGTCTTCCACTTTAACACCAACAACTGTAGAGGCTTCCACTTTAACACCAACAACTGTAGAGGCTTCCACTTTAACACCAACAACTGTAGAGGCTTCCACTTTAACACCAACAACTGTAGAGGCTTCCACTTTAACACCAACAACTGTAGAGGCTTCCACTT
Organism: Cololabis saira; assembly: GCF_033807715.1. Classification (NCBI taxonomy): domain Eukaryota; kingdom Metazoa; phylum Chordata; class Actinopteri; order Beloniformes; family Belonidae; genus Cololabis; species Cololabis saira. The sequence goes on along the minus strand of NC_084589.1, from coordinate 55,173,857 downwards.
TAACACCAACAACTCTAGAGGCTTCCACTTTAACACCAACATCTCTAGAGTCTTCCACTTTAACACCAACATCTCTAGAGGCTTCCACTTTAACACCAACATCTCTAGAGGCTTCCACTTTAACACCAACAACTGTAGAGGCTTCCACTTTAACACCAACATCTCTAGAGGCTTCCACTTTAACACCAACATCTCTAGATACTTCCACCTTAACACCAACAACTGTAGAGGCTTCCACTTTAACACCAACATCTCTAGAGGCTTCCACTTTAACACCAACAACTGTAGAGGCTTCCACTTTAACACCAACATCTCTAGAGGCTTCCACTTTAACACCAACATCTCTAGATACTTCCACCTTAACACCAACAACTGTAGAGGCTTCCACTTTAACACCAACATCTCTAGAGGCTTCCACTTTAACACCAACATCTCTAGAGGCTTCCACTTTAACACCAACAACTGTAGAGGCTTCCACTTTAACACCAACAACTCTAGAGGCTTCCACTTTAACACCAACATCTCTAACACCAACAACTGTAGAGGCTTCTTCTTTAACACCAACATCTGTAGAGGCTTCCACTTTAACACCAACAACTGTAGAGGCTTCCACTTTAACACCAACATCTCTAGAGGCTTCCACTTTAACACCAACATCTCTAGAGGCTTCCACTTTAACACCAACAACTGTAGAGGCTTCCACTTTAACACCAACATCTCTAGAGGCTTCCACTTTAACACCAACAACTGTAGAGGCTTCCACTTTAACACCAACAACTGTAGAGGCTTCCACTTTAACACCAACAACTGTAGAGGCTTCCACTTTAACACCAACTCTAGAGGCTTCCACTTTAACACCAACTCTAGAGGCTTCCACTTTAACACCAACATCTCTAGAGGCTTCCACTTTAACACCAACATCTCTAGAGGCTTCCACTTTAACACCAACTCTAGAGGCTTCCACTTTAACACCAACATCTCTAGAGGCTTCCACTTTAACACCAACAACTGTAGAGGCTTCCACTTTAACACCAACATCTCTAGAGGCTTCCACTTTAACACCAACATCTCTAGAGGCTTCCACTTTAACACCAACAACTGTAGAGGCTTCCACTTTAACACCAACATCTCTAGAGGCTTCCACTTTAACACCAACAACTGTAGAGGCTTCCACTTTAACACCAACATCTCTAGAGGCTTCCACTTTAACACCAACATCTCTAGAGGCCTGTGGCGGGGGATTAAGATCCTGACCGGCTACAACACCAGCACCACACCGACACTACCGTCGGACTGCACCCTCCCCGACACACTGAACCACTTTTTAGAAAGTATTTATCTCTTGTCTTGCACTACATGTACAGTCATTTTTTTTATTACAATTTTGTACAAGTGATTTTATTTAACTATTATTCTTGTTGTTTCTGTGTGTTGATTCGTGCTGAGTTCTGCTGTCGTGTGGAGCTGCTAAACAGATTTACTCAGTGATGTTGGAAACAATGTTTACAGTGACAATAAAGGATTCTATTCTATTCTATTCAGTGAGGAGTCCCCAGTCTCGAATCCCCATTGGGGAGTCCCCAATCGCTAGTTGGGAGTCTCCAGTCCCCAGTCTCTAGTGGATCACCCCCCCCCCCCCCCTCCCCCCCCCTCCGGTCCCGGTCCCCCCCCCCCCCCCCCCCTCACCTCGTCCGACATCAGCGTGGCGATGGAGCGGCCGATCTCGTGGTACTGCGGTCCTTTTCCCAGGGGGCCAAGCAGCAGGAACAGGAACCTGGGGGGAAACCCGGGTCAGCACTGAGGCATGCTGGGAAATTACTGGAGACCCGGGTCAGCACTAGGGTTGTCACGATACCAAATTGCTGTTTCGATACCGATACCAATATGTATTTCGATACTTTTCGATACTTTTCGATACTTTTTGTAAAAAGGTGGAACTCTCTCAATGTCAATATTTTCCTTTATTTTAAAGCAGACTTTGGGAACAATAACAACAATAAATAAAATAAATAATTGGCATGGGATATTAAAATGTTCAAACCTTTAGAACAGTGTGAACAAGTAAAATAAAGCAATGCCATTCAAATTAAAGTCACGATGTTAAATAAAATACTGTAGCAGCAAAAACTCCTGCTTCTGAGTGGGTGGTGTCACCCTCTCTGAGCCAGGAGCACTGGACTTCTGTAATTGGGGGAGGGAGGGGGTACAGTATTTTAATTAACATGGTCATTTTAATTTGAATTCCATTGCTTTATTTTACTTGTTCTCATTGTTCAAAAGGTTTGTGTTTTGAAACTATAGGCCACATGAAACATTAAATGGGCATAACTAGAAAAATAAACTGAGGATCATTCTATCATCTACAGGACTGTCTCAGAAAATTAGAATATTGTGATTTTCTGTAATGCAATTACAAAAACTATAATGTCATACATTCTGGATTCATTACAAATCAACTGAAATATTGCAAGCCTTTTATTATTTTAATATTGCTAATCATGGTTTACAGCTTAAGAAAACTCAAATATCCTATCTCAAAAATTTTGAATATTCTGGGAATCTTAATCTTAAACTGTAAACCATAATCAGCAATATTAAAATAATAAAAGGCTTGCAATATTTCAGTTGATTTGTAATGAATCCAGAATGGATGACATTTTTGTTTTTTTTTAATTGCATTACAGAAAATAAAGAACTTTATCACAATATTCTAATTTTCTGAGACAGTCCTCTGGGATAGGATTAGATATTGTAGGCTAGTGGAATGTTTTACAAAAGTGTGTTTTAATATA